>NC_041406.2:49714128-50014128 GCF_900747795.2 Erpetoichthys calabaricus | reverse complement strand
AATATCCAGTCTGTTCTAATAATTCTTCCGCAAGCCTACTGCCAAATTAAAAATAAAAGGAGCCATTGAAGGCTATTATTTTTCATTAAGTGGAATTAAAGCAAAAGAAAGCATTCCTATTTATGTTTTTGCATAGTAATGCAATACTTGCATTACAAACTTTTTTCTCTTTATTTTTTTCTGCTTTATACTAATCAGGAAATTCTGATGAAATACATGTAAAATGGTTTCTCTGTACAAGAGAATTCCACTAAAGATGATAATGTAGTGTAGTAGGGGCAAAGACGTTGTATATTTAATGAATATGCATTTTTTACATTATTACGAGAATGCAGAAATGAAACCAAAGCAGGAAGCTGTTAACTGTTGTGTACGAAAGTTGCAATACTCTTTAGTGATGTAGTCATTCCCAGTGGGCATCCTGTACAGTTTAATTATGCCCAATCATAATTAATGAAAAGAAGAGACATCCTACCGGAAGAATGGCAACCACATCTGGTGAAACTGCCCATTTAGTGAATGTTTTAGTTATTTCTTTAGTATTTAGGCTTCAAATGAAGACACTTTTTGGTTTAAATATTTTTTTTGAAAGAAATCTCATGTTAACCCATATTAAGTGATCATAGACTGCAAGCATAGTATTTGGTTTTGAATTAAAGATTTATTGTCAAAGGTCGAAATGTAGCCTGTTGTTTAAGTACCATATGCAATTGTACATTAAATGGTAGCCCTAAAGGATAAATGTGAATCCACAATCAAAAAAATCTGTATACTTACCAAAAAGTCAAGACATTAATTATAAACCTATTTATGTCAGTTAATTTCAAACATTTTCATTGTATTTGTTTTCTAGTTATTGTTTGTTGTACTCCTCAGCATGCTCCCTGCACAGCCATATGTATTATATTCTCTTGTTTCAACAGTTTTTTACAAACATTCTCATTCCTAGATTACGAAACACAGAATAAGATGTTACTATCCTTGTGCAAGCACTTACAATAGGTTCAGTTACGCTTGTCGGTGAATGGTGAATGGTAGACTTGGAGAAATTTGTAGAATATTGGGACACATCATCAGTAGTGTTCCTCTGGCTCATGGGGTGTTTCGGCCTTTCACACTATACACCCTCACCAGAGGCGGCCAACTATAGGGTGATCAGCCCAAAGCTTGCGTCCCATGCCCAATTAGTTATGAGAGTCGTTTTGGTGTCAAATGACTGACATCTCATGAACCTTTGTATGGCAGCCTAAGCTTGTTACTTGGAGGCCCAGCAGAGGGCTTTCCTGTTCATCCAAAGCCACTGGTTACTTCTCTCTGCTGCCTCTGATGCAGCTTTGATGGCTATGCGCTGGCTCTGGCCCCTAATTCCCAGGTCTCTCAGCAGTTTGATGGTAGATGTTGCCACAAACCCTCTGCATCCAACTTCCACTGGGTGAACTTCCATGGTCCAGCCACGATGTTGCGCTTCAGTAGCTAACTCAGCATAGCGTATATATTTCCGCTTGTATGCCTCATCCACAGAATCCTCCCAGGGTATGGCGAGCTCGATAATGTAACCATTCCTTAAGGAAGGGGACCAGAGCACCATGTCAGGTCTCAAGGTAGTAGTGTCAATCTCCGGAGGAAACACTAACAGTTGGCCAATATCTACCAACAGTTTCCAGTCGTGTGCTAAGCACAGCTGGCTTCTCTCTGATGGTGTGGAGTTGCTCCTGGTAACTGTAGCACCTTCTTGGACAAAGACAGTCGTCCATGGATGATTAGATGTTGGTGGTGAAAGGGCATTGATGAGAGATCGTTTTTCCTCCATTGTGGATGCAAGGCTCTTTAGGACTTGGTTGTGGCACCAAGTGTATCGGCCTTGGGTGAGACTGGTCTTACACCCTGTGATTATGCCGGAGGGAAGCTGGCCTGGAGCAAAGGGCACACCCTGGATCTTCACCAATCCACTGATGGAGATTGGTTGGTGTTGGCAGGATGTCATAAGTGGCTCTGATGGTAAAGCTCAGACTCCTTGCCTCAATAGCCCACACATCATTCCAGCTAAGATTCCTCCTTTCGACACTGTCCCACCGTGTCCACTGCCCCTGTTTGCCAAGGGAGACTGCCTTGGCCCAACTTGCAACCTCCTCCTGACGATATACTTCCTCCACCACCATCCTCCTCTGTGCTTGAGCAGTGGCTTTATTCCAGACTGGGTGGCTAATTGTAAGGCCAAGGCCTCCTCTTTCATGCTGAACATTTCCCACGATGTCAGCATATCTGAGAGCTGATATTGTCTCCTTCACCGCTGTTGCTGGTCTCCATTTTTGCCCAGCAGCCAAGGTTGGTGTGTTGCTCCTCACCACTTTGTCCTGAAAATCATTCAATGTCATCTGCAGTCGTGTTTTTGTGCACTTGTACTCCTCTGTGAGGCTGGTGAGGGGCAGCTTGAGGACACCGTCTCCATTGAGGCCTATGGTGGTGAGGCTCTGCGGAACTCTGAGCCACTTTTTAATGTAGGCTGTGACTCCTCTTTCCAGCTTCTCTACTATTGAGATGGGGACCTCATAAACTGAAAGGGGCCACAATGCCCGGGTTAGGAGACCAAACTGGAAGCACCAGGTCTTTAATTTCCCAGGTAGCTGGGTGTTGTCGATGGACCGTAGGCCAGCATTAATGTCCTTGCGCAGTTGTTTCACCTGGTCTCTGTCTTTCAGGCTTGCATCGTAGCACCTTCCGAGGCTCTTTACAGGCTGTTTCGATACTGTGGGGATTGGCTCATCTCCGATGAAGAACCTGTGGTCAGCAAGCACTCCCTTCACCACTGAGATGCTGCGCGACTTAGATGGCTTTACCTTCATCCGGGCCCAACTGATATTCTCCTCCAGTTTTCTGAGCAATATCCTGGCACATGGGACAGTGGTAGTTAGTGTGGTAATGTCATCCATGTAGGCCCATTTTGAGCCTCGAATGATGATCTCCATTGCCATGGTAAACGCCAAGGGAGAGACTGTGCATCCAGCCATAATGCCTACCTCCAAGCACTGCCATGAAGTTGTAAATTCCGGAGTTGAAAAGCAGAACTGCAAGTCCTGAAAGTAGGCTTTAACCAAAGTTGTGATGGTGTCTGGGATGTTGAAGAAGCTGAATGCAGACCAAAGGAGCTCATGGGGCACAGAGCCAAAGGCATTAGCGAGGTCCCTTTTCTCCAGCTTTGCCAATTTGGTCTGGTGCCAGATCATGCTTGCATGTTCTAGACACCCAGAGAAGCCCAATATCCTTGCCTTCTGTACAGATGTGTCAATGTATTCATTTCTGCGCAGATACTCGGCCATCCTCCGTGCAATGACACTGAAGAAGACTTTACCCTCCACATTAAGCAGGGAGATTGGACGGAACTGGCTGATGTTCATTGCGTCCTTTTCCTTTGGGATCAAGACTCCACCTGCCCTACGCCACACTTTGGGTATGGTTCTCTTCTGCCATACTGTTCTCACGAGCTTCCAAGGAAACCTACAAACATCTGGTGCATTCTTGTACACTTTGTACGGGACTCCATTTGGCCCAGGGGCTGATGCTGTTCTCACCCTATGGACTGTCTTCTGCACCTCTTTCCATGTTGGAGGGCCAATCTCAAATTGATGTACTGCGGGGTCGATTGGTGGAATGTCTGAGGGGATGGCCAGGTGTTCATAGCGCCTTGGATCAGAGTGTGTTGTTCTCAATTGCTCCTCCAGGTTGTTCTTTGTTGTTTTTAGAACTCCACTTTTTTCCTTGGTGAAAAGAGTCTTTAGGAATTTGAAGGGATCTTTGTAGAACTGACTTATTGTTTGTTCTTTCTTCCTTCTTCGTTTCCGTAGATTCTCTGCTCTACGGAGGGATGCCAGATGGATTTTAATGTCAGCTTGGAGAGTGCTTATGCCCTCCTTTTCCACTCCAGAGGCCTTCTTCCAAAGTTTCTTAAGTCGTCTCCTTTCTTGAACGAGACGCTTAATTTCCTGTTGCCTCCTGGAAACTGGTGGGGTTGGGGCCTGCTTAGCACCTTTTGGTTCTTGTATTCTGAAGCGTTCTGCCCCGTACTGATAAATAATGTCTCCCATTCTCTCCAACTTCTTATCCACTGTGCCTTGAAGTTGCTTTAGGGTTAAGGTCAGGTCAGAATTCACCGTCTGCCACAGCTTTTTCTCCCTAGCACCTCACACGCAGCCTGTGCCCTGGAAGTTTCCGCTCGACTGCAGGTCTGGGAGTTTGGGTGGAATCCACCGCTGATGTTTGTCCCACTGTTAATTCTGTGCTTGAGTTTACATCCTCCATGACAGTGGTGTTGATGCACTGCAAGCTATGGTTTTCGTCCAGCTGCTGAGCTTCACTCGACTGATTTGACCCTTTTCGCAGAAAATGATCAATGCGAGGCCCCTGTCTCTCTTCCCTCAAACACTTTTTCTTTCCCTGGTGAATCCTCAACCCCCTAAATATTTCTGTTCTTTTTGATTAATCATATACAGATTTCATGTTAATGACTGGGCATTTGTTCATACTTTCTAATTCATCGAACAGTTTCACAAGTTACCTATCCAGTCCTGTTCTACAGATAGACTATCACAAACTACTGTATCTTTTCCACTATTAGTGCAGTCATGACAGATGCCATTAAAGTTGTGACTGCTGCAATCATAAATCAAACAACAGAAAGAGAAAAAAATAATTACCAGTTATAAAACTTGGATAAACAAATGGAGATGACATTGTCAAAAAGTAATAAACCATGTAAGTTTCAATGAAGTTTTAAGATTACAGTCGAAAAATCATCCAAATCCTTTTCATCATCATTGGGTTAACTTCTAGATATGGAACAACAGACTTTTAGTGAAATTATCCAGATGCTATAAATTTTGTATTAAATTAATCAAATATATAAATTCAAATAGACTCAAGAGTAATAAGTGAAGTAACAACATACACAACTGAATAAAGACAAAATTGCTAATGTAGAACCATGGACAGATTGTGAAAGTAGTAACAGGGTTTCACAGACAGATATTTAACTGGAATTGGATGGGATCCATAAGATCATCAAGCTCACGGTAATCTGTTTGAAAGTCTTAAGATATCTGTGATAATTCCCATGCCTAGGGAAAGACTTTTATCTGTCTTTTAAAAAATATACAATTGTGCTAGCTTTTGTTCATGTCACTAAGCAAAATTACAAGCAACTAAGGTTTAGAGAAACCAAATGGCAGAATTTTGATCATTCTGCCAACACACTGTTGTCTTTTGGATATTTATTTATATAATAAATGGTCCACCAATATTTAAGAATATGCATTAATCACAAAAAAGTAGAAGCATTTTACAGCAGTTGGCACATACCTTAACAGTGCTTCCCAAACTCGATCCTGGGGACCCACTGTGGCTGCAGGTTTTTGTTCCAACCAGCTTCTGTTTTTAATTGGACTCCTGGGCTAATTAAGTGAACTGTTGTTTCCCAAGTTCTGTGTTTTGGGAACAATATAGATATTAAAAAACTAAGCTTGACAAAAAATAAATAGATAAATATAGCAAGCAGTTACATGGAAATAATGTATTTTTTTCTGTTAAACAATATTTTCATCTTGATTTTCATTCTACTTTTCCAGGTGTTCTAATTGTTTAATTAATCTATTATTTACTAATTAGAGGGTCTAACGCTAAAGTAGTTGCAGCCCTTAATTATTCATTGTTGTTTGCCTGGGTGTCTGCTCTGCTTGTTTTTAATTGCCATAAATAAGATACAATGAAGGGGGAAAACTGCACAGAGGAAGGGCAAAATATAATGAAATCAACAAAAGAGAGTTTAAGCATTTAAATCTATTGAAAAAGCAGAAATATTTCTAAATGTTTTATAAATGTAAAAATCATGCTGCTGTGCTTTTCTGACTGCAGAATAAGAGAAAAAACAGCTAATTAAATGAGATCAATGTTATCAGGTGGTGTCTCTGATTATGAATCTGGTTGGAACAAAAACCTGCAGCCACAGTGGGTCCTAAGGACTGAGTTTGAGAACTCCTGCCTTATAAGACATTTTTGAATCAACAAACCCTTTGGAAATCACATTGTTTTGTCAAAATGTAAGCATTCAGTTTCAGAACAAGAAAATTGGTTGTGTGTTGGTTTAATGATTGAAAGTTGGTTATCATATGGATTATATATTCTTCCAGTGTCGTCATCTGTGACTTTGAGATCTGAGTGCTGTTGTATTTATCACCTCAGCAGTAGTTGGTGATTGTTTGTTGTTCAGATGCCACTTATAGTGTTATAAGGATGAATTGGCCTCTATTAGAGGTACTAATATTGAACACATGCATTAAATTTTCATCACTGTAATTTTTACATAAAGTCTATGAACATCATCCATACTGTACTTTATAGTACAGGGTTAAGATCATGTTACCATTGTTAATATTTATTTTTTTTGTGTTGCACTAAGCTGCTTTGTTAATGTTTTTCAATTATAGAACAATATTTTCTATTATTTTATCATCTACCACTATGTTTATTTGCTAATGTTATTTACAAATTATTTATGTAGTATTGACTTTGCATGTTCTCCTCATGTTTACATGGGATTTCCTGTGGGTACTCCTGTTTCCTTACATATTCCTAAAGACTTGCAGGTTAGGTTGCTTTGCGATTCAAAATTGTGTGAGTAGGCCCTGTGATAATCTGATACTTTGCCCAGAGTTGGCTCCAGCCCTGACCCTGATACTGTCGGGATGGGCTCCCCCTCCCCTTTGACCCAGAGCTACATTAAATGGGTCTAACAATGTTATGTTAGTGTTGTTCTTAGAAAATGATACCTGAACATACTTCACATTATTAGTTCTGTTCAGTTGACGTAGCTGTGACAACTGGGGTACTGGCAATTTTGAACAGTGCACTGTTTTTGGGAGGTCAATTACATAGTACAATACAGTTATTATTCAGTATGGTTGAACTCAGTTACTAAGCCTAAATACCTGTCAGATTTTTCAGTTTGCTAAACTGACACTTCTCAACATACTGTATATATCAAATGTGAGTTTCTGGTTTACACACACACATAAAGGTATGCACAGAAACATAGTTTAATATATAGTGATCAAAGTTTAGGCACTGCATTTACTAGCCAAGATAATGCCCTTATTAGTAACTCAAAATATAACTAATATTAACCTCCCCCCAGCCACACAATTTTCTTTAACGATCTCCATTACTTGTATTACATATCTAAAGCAAACTGTAAGTGTTTAGAGAAAAACTGCCCTAAGGATTCTTCATGATATTTTTCTCATGTCTTATGTTTAGCTTTATGAAGTGTCAGTGATGAATTTGGAGCAAGAAAGGCCATTTGTCTGCAGCGCCCCAGGCTGCTCCCAGGTGAGTGCAGTGGAAACAATGCCACATATGTAGCAAGTAATTTGATAAGGGGTGTCACTCTGTATCACTGAAAATATATAGAAACGTATCACAAGATGCTTTCCGCATTAAGTCCCTTTGTTTTGAGAAAAACACATTGATAGTGCAAAATTTAATCAGGTGTTTTAAAATAGGCACAGATGTTTCTTAAATATAATAATTGTACATGGATTCTATGGTATGATTTTTCTACAATAACAGATTGAAGCATGGCTGCAGTTTCGTTACAGTAGGTGATCAAAAAAGCAAAATAATAAACCATAAAAGTGGAAAGTAGATATTTACTCTGAAAATATAATTTATTCTGTTTGTATATTCCTTGACTGTTCAGTTTATATTACAATTTTTTCACCTTTTGCTTTGATTCTTTCATGATATGTATGTTTGTTTATGTTTGTAAATATTGCAAGGTCATTTAGTTTCTGTTTTAGTAAATGAATGTATTTGGTTAAGGTTGCTTTATAAAATAAATTGAATTCAAGTAATTTAATCCTAACATTTCAAGTGTTGTGTAGTACAGGAAGCAAATTGCGGTTCTTATGAGGGGATGTGCAACATGTACATCTCTGCTGATTCTGTAGTATTCAGTCTATTGTTTCACCACCATCAAATCATAAACCTATCATGATAGAAACACTTTAAGTTCTGATATTCAGCAGAAAATTAGAGTATATGAGGAGATAAATCATATTAGGATTTTTAAAATATGCAGTGCATCCGGAAAGTATTCACAGCGCATCACTTTTTCCACATTTTGTTATGTTACAGCCTTATTCCAAAATGGATTAAATTCATTTTTTTCTTCAGAATTCTACACACAACACCCCATAATGACAACGTGAAAAAAGTTTACTTGAGGTTTTTGCAAATTTATTAAAAATAAAAAAACTGAGAAATCCCATGTACATAAGTATTCACAGCCTTTGCTCAATACTTTGTCGATGCACCTTTGGCAGCAATTACAGCCTCAAGTCTTTTTGAATATGATGCCACAAGCTTGGCACACCTATCCTTGGCCAGTTTCGCCCATTCCTCTTTGCAGCACCTCTCAAGCTCCATCAGGTTGGATGGGAAGCGTCGGTGCACAGCCATTTTAAGACCTCTCCAGAGATGTTCAATCGGATTCAAGTCTGGGCTCTGGCTGGGCCACTCAAGGACATTCACAGAGTTGTCCTGAAGCCACTCCTTTGATATCTTGGCTTTGTGCTTAGGGTCGTTGTCCTGCTGAAAGATGAACCGTCGCCCCAGTCTGAGGTGAACAGCGCTCTGGAGCAGGTTTTCATCCAGGCTGTCTCTGTACATTTCTGCAGTCATCTTTCCCTTTATCCTGACTAGTCTCCCAGTTCCTGCTGCTGAAAAAAATCCCCACAGCATGATGCTGCCACCACCATGCTTCACTGTAGGGATGGTGCCAAGTTTCCCCCAAATGTGACGCCTGGCATTCACACCAAAGAGTTCAATCTTTGTCTCATCAGACCAGAGAATTTTGTTTCTCATTGTCTGAAAGTCCTTCAGGTGCCTTTTGGCAAACTCCACGCGGGCTGCCATGTGCCTTTTACTAAGGAGTGGCTTCCGTCTGGCCACTCTAACATACAGGCCTGATTGGTGGATTGCTGCAGAGATGGTTGTCCTTCTGGAAGGTTCTCCTCTCTCCACAGAGGACCTCTGGAGCTCTGACATAGTGACCATCGGGTTCTTGGTCACCTCCCTGACTAAGGCCCTACTCCCCCGATCGCTCAGTTTAGATGGCCGTCCAGCTCTAGGAAGAGTCCTCGTGGTTTCGAACTTCTTCCACTTATGGATGATGGAGGCCACTGTGCTCACTGGGACTTTCAAAGCAGCAGAAATTTTTCTGTAACCTTCTCCAGATTTGTGCCTCGAGACAATCCTGTCTCGGAGGTCTACAGACAATTCCTTTGACTTCATGCTTGGTTTGTGCTCTGACATGAACTGTCAACTGTGGGACCTTATATAGACAGGTGTGTACCTTTCCAAATCATGTCCAATCAACTGAATTTACCACAGGTGGACTCCAATTAAGCTGCAGAAACATCTCAAGGATGATCAGGGGAAACAGGATGCACCTGAGCTCAATTTTGAGCTTCATGGCAAAGGCTGTGAATACTTATGTACATGTGCTTTCTCAATTTTTTTATTTTTAATAAATTTGCAAAAACCTCAAGTAAACTTTTTTCACGTTGTCATTATGGGGTGTTGTGTGTAGAATTCTGAAGAAAAAAATGAATTTAATCCATTTTGGAATAAGGCTGTAACATAACAAAATGTGGAAAAAGTGATGCGCTGTGAATACTTTCCGGATGCACTGTATATGGCACCATTGTCAACAATTTTAGCTGGGGACATACATATAATTTCAGCCTAAGCATTAAGACATTTTATAACATTTCATTTATTCTTATCTCTAAATCTTAAATACCATGCTCATATCTTTAATCATAATCAACAGAATATGTCAGCTTGACTCCCATGTCTGAGAAGTTTGTTTGGACTATTTTGTTATCTTGCATGAAATGCATTTTTAATTAAAATGTAATATATAGATCTATGCACTGCTTAATTACAGTATATATTCGCGATCCAATAACAGAGAGGATTGTGTTTACAATTTTGTGTCACTAACATCTTCATGCACTGGTTTCTTTGCAAAGACTTTACTGTTTAATCATTTGCTTACTCTTTAAAAGATGGCCCTCCACTATTCTTTAACAGGTACAGCAAATCTCTTGTTCAGCATGAGCTGTAGAAGTTAGGTTACCATTTGTGTCAGGTGATGCCTGTCCATTCTGCCTGCCCTCCTTGCCTCTTTTCTTTTCTGCTTAGTTATGCCAAGGAGACTTACCAGCATTTCTTAATACTTGAAAACTTACTTAAAATGATGCCTCTATGATGTGCTTCAGATATCTCTGCTTTTGTTTTGTCATGCTAGATTGTCTTATGTACTGTTTACTCTTGAGCGCTAACATCTTGCCATATTGCTGAAACTTTGATATTTCAAAGTGCATTAGCTCTCTTCAGTGAATCATTCAAGAGTGCAACATTTACCATTCAGTCATCTTGTCTGTATATGAAAGTGCTTTATTACACTTTTGCAGCCTAGTACAAACAACCAGCAGCCTTAACTCTGGGTAAATCTGAAGAGTTTTCACATGTTGGTTTTCACATTAATCAGTCATTCATTTCCCGGACAGTGTTTACAAGAATGTGAAGTTTCTCTTTGCTAGTAATGCTCCTTATAAAAGACAACAGAAGGCCCACTGATGCCCAGCATTTCTGTGCAATGTAATTTATATATTCCGTGAATTAGCATCCCAGAATAAATGTGAAAATATGACTTTTTAATGTTAAACAAAAATAATAAATACACTGCTCAAAAAATTAAGGGAACACTTAAATAACACTTTGAATCTTGATGAATGAAATATTCAAGTGGAAAATCTTTACTGAATAATACTGCATAATTTGTTGAGAACAAAATGATGTAAAAATGGTTAATGGAAACCAAAATCACCAACCCATTGAGCGCTGGATTCAACATTTCACTGAAAATCAAAGTCAAAAATTAAAATCACAGGCTGATCCAACTTGCATGAATTTCTTCACGACAACTCATAATGTGACTCAGTAGTGTTTATGGCTCTCATGTGCCTGTATGCACTCCCGACAATGTCTGGGCATGGTCCTAATGAGATGGTGGATGGTGTCCTGGGGAATCTCCTCCCAGACCTGGATCAGAGCATCAGTGAGCTCCTGGACAGTCTGTGTAACTACCTGGTGGCGTTGGATGCACGATACATAACGTCCCAAGGGTTCTCAATTATATTCAGGTCTGGGGAACATGTGGGCCAGTCATTGGCATCAGTGCCTTTGTCATCCAGAAACTGTGTACACACTCTGGTTGCATTAAGCATTGACTATCGCTCTGAGGTTTTCCTCCCAGTACCTAACAGCAGTCAGGGTGCTTCTGCCTAACAAATGGAGGTCTGTGTAACCCTCCAGGGATATCCTTCCCCAGACCATCACTGAACCACTGCCAAATCAGTCATGCTGGATGATGTAGCAGGCTCTGTCACGTGCTCAGTGTTAACCTGATGTCATCTGTGAAGAGAATGGGGTTATCAGAGGCGGAGCTGCCAATTGTAGTATTCTCTGGTGAATGCCTATCAAGCTGCACAGTGATGGGCTATGATCACAGGTCCCACTAGAGGATATCAGGCCCAAGTGCCACCCTCATGGAGTCTGTTTTTGACAGTTTGGTCTGAAACATGCACACCAGTAGCTAGCTTGAGGTCATTTTGTAGGGCTCTGGCAGTGCTCCTCCTGTCCCCCCTTGCACAATGAAGTAGATACCAGTCCTGCTGCTGGGTTGATGTCCTCCTCCAGCTCTGTCCAGCGCTTTTCATGTCATGGCTCATCTTGTGGTGTCTCCACCATGTTCTTGAGACTGTGCTGGGAGACACTGCAAACCGTCTTGTGACGGCATGCATGGATGTGCCATTCTGGATGAGCTGGATTACCTGTGCAACATAAATCGATTGCAGCTACCACCTTATGCTACCAGTAGAGACAAGGAGACTAACAAAACGCACAACTAGAGAAGAATCAGTCGGGAAGGATGAAGAGAGAACAATTGTTTGTCGCCACCATCTATAAAACCATTCTCTTTTTGGGGGTTGTCTTGCTGTTGCCTCTCCAGTGCACCTGCTGCCACTTTTATTTGCACCATAGCAGGTTCCTAATTGGACAGACTGATATTCCTGAAGCTTAACTGACGTTGTGTTAGACTGTAATAATTAAGTGTTCCCATAATTTTCTTGAGCAGTGTATAAGAAAAGTCTTGTTTAGAACATATATTAATTTTCTACTTCCAGATAAAATCTACCTCAATTCTCAGATATCAAGACCTCTTTAGCATTTTGTTATATTAAGTTATATTTCAAGTCTCTAATGGATCAGATTATCATTTGTCCTTGATGGATTTACAAAGCTTTGCGAATCAGTTTGGGGATTTTTCAACATTTTGCACAAAATCAGGAAATAAAATAAATATGCTAAAATCCAAAATATCACAGAAGTTAACTTTGTTGATGGTCTGTATGGAAAAAAGGGGAGTACTTGCATTAAATTAATCAGTGCCAATAAATACTCCCTCTCTTTGTATGGACCTGATGTAGGGTGGATGTCTTTAAAACAAAGCAACAAAATGAGCACAAAAGAACATTTTAAACAAATCAAAGGTTTGCCTACACAGAAGCACTCATTGGTGAAGAGTAGAGAACCATTTGAAACATATGGAACTTTCCCAGAAGCTTAGTGTAATATGCTGTACGTAACAGGAAAAGTAAGAACCACTGCAATGCCGAGATCTGGCTGTATGTTGTTTATTGTTAGACAAGAATGGTGCTCTTTTGCTGAACTACTGCAAAACCAATTTTAACTCTACATTAGTTACACATGTTATTTGCTGTATTTAAGGTGCAGTTGTAGATATTAATGGATATTAATGGATCTATAATCTCCATGACATTCCACAAGAGACGTTTCTTTGAGAGGGTGGGGAGGAAAAGCCCTGGATTGAAAATCCTATTATTTTTGCCTGCATATTGCTTTCAACACATTGTACAGAGGAGAATTATATATACAGAAAAAATTCTTTTAGTGTGATGGCAATTAAGAGGTGCTTTGTAGCCTTTACACAAAGTGATATTTTTGGAGCAGATCAGACACTGCACACTTTCCATGTCACATTGTAAAAGAAAGATGATTAGAACACAATACAGAAAAATAGTGGATAAATATCTGTGCTCATTTTCTAGAAAGTTAGGGAATGAAGTGTGTGATTCAACATACTGCCAAAAGAATTCTTCATTTGCTTAAATGTAAGAAAATTGATGTTCTTGGTTATCCCAGTAGAATCCTGAACTTATTTCAAATGAAAGACATTGGCAAGAACTTAAAAATGCTGTCAGACATTTCTCTCCATGTAACCTTGAAATCACTATAGCATTTTTTCAAAGAGTAGCTGGCAAATAGCACTCCATCAGAATGTAATTAATGTACATTATGAAGCTTTACCCTAAAAATATCATCACCAGCTACGGTTACTAGAGAAAATTCTACAAAGTGTTATGCTTAGTCAGGGTCATGAATTCCTAAAACATGATATAGCTTTATTTGGAAAGCATGTTTTGTAGAATATGCGTGACTAACAGGTAACATTTCACAAATAAAATGCATCAGTATTCCAATGCTAAAATTCTGAAAGAAAGGAACTGAAGCAGAGTGAGGCACTGTACTAATGAATTGCATATCAGTTAAAGTGTATGTACTTTATCTTTGTAACTTTTAAAGATAAATAAACCTTGCTTTTCTTGTTGCCCTGATGCTAGTTTTTCTAATGCTAGGCACAATAACAATAAGTTGTGAAGTGTTCCACTTTACCTATATTGTTGGATTACTTACATACTGTATATTGTTTCAGTCCAGAATTGACATCTGTTGATGGCAGAAATGTGAAAACCTGCACATTAATATTTGGATTAATCATCTTCAGCTGTGTAACAAGATATATCTGATAGAGAAGGTGTCTTCCATGCTTGCACACTTTCTAGGACAGGAACACTCAAAAGACTTTCAGTGTTGCTTTTACCCTGTGCTTGAATTTTGTAATAGAATGAAACAAACTTACTTCTAGTACTGTGCTTTATCCATTTTTTCATCTGTTAACAAGTTCCTTATTCTCAGCTGGTTTGATTTACCACTGTTACCAATGTGCTTCATTAAAAACATATTATTTGTCGGGTAATGGGCAATATTTGGATTTATCTTCTATCTCTCTGTAATTTTGGACAGAAGGATTGATTATTACTTTCACTTGATGACATGACATTTTGTTCACTTCATCTTGTTCACTCTTGCTTTCTGGACCCACCTAAAATGAATAATTTTTAAATAATGGTTTCTGCCATGCAAGGCATTTTTACAAACAACCCCAGATATAATTATTGGCAGTTTTACTCGGTCACTAAACTCTTTCATGGTGATTATATTCCACTTAGTGGCTTCCTTCATAAACCTCCCCCTTGTTAGGATGCTGAATTTAGTCTGATCCTTTTTTCGAAGGTTTCTGGGATGTGTAATACAGTTTACATATCACTGGTTTAATAATCATTTTCTGGTTAACTATGAAATCTTTTCTCCTCCACTCCCATTTATCATCAGGATTCTTTGGGTAAGACCAGTTTTTTTTCATATGATCTGAGAACACCTCCAACCACATCTTCTTTGGCATCCCTCTTCACCTAATTCCTTCCACCTTCATCTTCGTGCACTTCTTCATCCAGTCAGCCTCTGATGTTTCTCACCACTTGCCCAAATCATTCTAGTCTGTTTCTACTCAGGACAGTGCCAATTATCTCTAACCAGGTCTTTCTCTTAACTTGTCATTTGTTTTCCTCTTATGCCATGACATTCCACACATTCAACTGATCCTTAGTATCTCTTATTTGCAGCTTTGCTTCATGTTCCACTTTAATAAGCCATGTCTCACTTCCAAAGGAAATACTAACTCCACACCCAGTTTTACTATTAGAGAGTCCTTTAGAAGTCAAAATGGAGGTCAGCTCCCAGGCTATCTTATATGCAGGTTTCACCCTGCCTATCACAGCTATGCCTTCATCTCTGTCTACAGACAACATTTCACCTACTGTAAATAGAAGAAATTCCCCTAGTTTATCCAACTCAACCCCATTGCAAAATTTAAATTTGCACTTAATAGATCAATATTCTTCACCCCCTCACACACCTTTTACTAACAATGGTTGCACTTGTTGCCTGAATACTCTACTTGGCACTATTAACTTCTTTTATGCACCCTCTTCTGACAAACAATGCATTGGATTGGCTTTCTCCCAACAGCTTTATTACACACACCACATGACCATGCATTCGCCTTGAGCATGCCTCCTGCCCCTTCCTCTTCTAGATATTTCCTGCATTTACTTTGTGGCCTTTCACTTCCAAATAAACTTTTAATCTCAGTATCTTCTCCTTCAATTCTGCTTGAGGTTTTGTCATCAAAACAAGATCATGGTCATACAGCAGCTCCCTTATAAACCGTTCATGCACATCTCTGGCCACTACCTCCATAATCCAGAGGGCAATAGAAAAGACACTTTCTCCTCAGGTATTAATAAGGTATATCAAATCAAAAATCAAAATCAAATCATCATCATGGAAAGCAATACACTCAGAAATGATCCCTGCCTCACCATTACCTCAAAATTTTCACTGCCTCATACATTGACATCACCATTCTACAAATGCATAATGCAGTTTGTTTCTTGCATTTGCCTGGCAACAAAGATCACCTCTATTGTCATTTTCTGATGCTTGAAACCAAGCCACATTTTAGTAATTTTCATTTGATCCATGTTTCTTTCTACCACTATCTCAACAAACTTCATTAACTGCTCCAAAAAGTTGAATGCTTGATATCACCCACACTGCAATGAATTGCCCTTTCCTTGTACACAACAATAAGCATATTTCTTTTCAAATCTTTGTGAATCCTTCCTTCACATACAGTCATTTTGCTTAAGTCTGTCAACCATTCAACTCAAGACCTTTTGCTTTCTTCAGCATTTCTAACACCACTAGTTGCGTCCAATGCTGTATCTGTCTTCATCTTTTTCAGTTCTTTTGCCACCTCCATTTTTAAAAATGCTTGATCCTTCTGTTTTCCCCACAACAAATATCATTATCCCATTCATTCTCCTAATTCATCATCTTCTCCTCATTCAACACATCCCGCTTCACAGAATTGGCCAGCTAGTAAGAGATATATAGTGCACTGTATAAAGAGAAAACATGTGAAGGAGTTATTATGTAAAAAGGATGCTTTGTCAGTTTATTAGGCTGATTCATTGGTGTTAGTAACATGTCATTAACAACTTAAACAACTTAATTATTGGAATGAAAGCTTTACTTTTTAAAGCATACAGTATATATATGCATTTGAGAAGACATTGGGGTATCCTGGATCACATAGTGAAGAGTAATCTGTTTAAAGTCTATGATAGTCTCATGTAATTAAATATCATTTTGTGCTGGCCTAACCATTTAAAATGTATTAGTAAAAGTATGCTGCAATTGGTATCTCTGTACAGTATATAGAGCTGGCTTCTAGCTGGAGTAGTTTTGTGATATCTTTTGGAGGTTTGCCATCTACTATAGAATAAAACACTATTGTCTGTGTGTCCAGTTCACTCAGAGCAATCGAATTGGTCAGTTTGGTTTTGGTGTGATTGGTCAGTTTGGCTTTGGTGACGCAAAGAAAATAAAGTTTGAATGTGAAGAGGATGAAGAGGATTAAGGAAGCATGCTGAGAGAGTCAACTTCAAAGCTGGAAGGTATAAAACTAGACAGAAGGTGAGAAAGGTGCCTCAACAGTCATAGAAGCAAGCTTTACAGAAACAAACTTGAGAAAGGGAGTGCCCATGAAGAGAGATTCAGATACACGTGAAAACAGAGGAAAGGTGCTAAAAGTACATGTAGGGCAAGAGATAGCAATTATTTCTAAATTATTCAATTACCTGTCTAATAAAGGTATCAAAGCTAGTTGTATTATAAAAATCTTTGTAAATTTCATAGTAATTTCAAACAGCTTGTTCTGGTCCTGGCATAATTTGTTGCAGAGAGAACATAAACCTATTAGAGATTTTGTTGCATGGTATACTGCTATACCACTTGTTTATGGGTTCTCTTAGGCTGAGATTTGAGAAAAATATTCTATGTTTTCTCTAAATGTGGAAAACTGATTGGAATGGTGTGGACAGTTGCATTTTGCAAACATGATAAAAAACTATTAATCTTATATATTTTTTTCCATTAAGCACATATTCCTTTCAGGTTGGGTTATTTTATTTCATATCCTTAGCTTATTGTCTTTTCCTTCCATTCATACACCTTGAAATAGAAAACTAAAGGACATAACTTAGCTTGACTTTTAATGCTAATTTAACTTCTTGAAATAAACTACCCTTATAACACAGCAAAGCAACACATCTTCAGAAGAGTCCCTAATACAAAGGGAACGTGAATATATTTCTTCTTAGTTCATTAGCTGTGTTATAGTGACTTGGTTTGCAGAAAATGTAAATTCTAAGACAGCAATCTGTTATTAAACCATTGTGATAGACTGCAAGTCAGCAACAGTGTGGTAGATGCTAACTTTATCATCATATTCAAATACTGTTGACCAGAAATAGTCCAATAAATGATATGGTTGCCCTTAACTCAGTGTAGGAAATAATTTATATGGGTCAAGTTATTGCCCCCACTGATTGATCTCCAGGTTCATGTAATAAACAAATAGGAGCATGTTTGGAAAATATACAAATTAACATCTTATCTTAAGAGAATAGTGAAGCTGAAGTATTTAGTCTCATCAATAGCAGAACAAATTATACAATTAGCAGTTTATAGTTACATTTCTTTCTTTTAATTAAAAGATTTCAGAGCATGAGCAATAAGCACTATATTGATGCAGTCAGAAGTAAACATATTTCTGTTCTAGACTGATGGAGGAGCTAGTCCCACAACACTCAAAATGTTTAAAGGATCAGGAAATGACACGCACCAAAAAGAGTAAAACAAAAGAATAGTAAAAAATAACTAAGCTATCAGAACATCACATTCAATGTGCCAAGGTACACCAAAAGATTTGCTGCAGTTTCTTACCAGTCAGTAGAGCTGAAAGTGTTCCAGACCAAGGACCAGTTTGCTAAATTCCACACATATACACATTTTACTAAAGGTGAAAAATATTAAAATTTTAGTCCAGTGTTAGTGTATTTGCCCTTTAGATCCCTGATGTTATGGTTCAGCCAGAGTTCCTTTTTGTGGTATGCTGCACACTGGTACAAACGAGACACTGCTAGAAATTGTCAGCTGGGAGAATATTCGTGTACAGTACAGTACACCCCCAAATTTCATGGGGGTTACGTTCCTAGAGCACCCGCGAATTGTGAGAAACCGCGAATTTTGAATGTGGTTAAAAAAAATGCCTATTTTTATAGTTTAAACCCTAACTATGCCCCCAAAACACTTTAATTTAATTTCAAACTCAGCTTAATACATTACCAAAAAAAAAGAATGTAAAGTTTAACTCGTATACTGCACAGCACTGTACTGCTATGTCTCCTGCAGTGCTAGAATGTAAAATACCGATGTTACCGCTGTATGTATTGTAGTTCATGCAAGCGCGTTTTCATTGCCAGAAGCCTTAGATCAGGGGTGGGCAAAGTCAGTCCTGGAGGGCCGTAGTGGCTGCAGGTTTTTGTTCCAACCAAATTGCTAAATATACACTATTGCTCAAGTAACACTTCTGCTTCATATTAGTTGTCTCACTTGTTAAGATTTGTTAAGTATGTTAAAACAGAGGGCGCCCGTCTCAACGATCTCAGATTAGATCAACAAGATCTGCACGTGGAGCAATACAAAGGACTATCAGACGCACTGCAAGCAAACGCTGAAAATAACAACATACGTGTAGGCAAAATGATCATATTACCATCCACATTTCCAGGAAGTCCAAGATACATGCAACAAAACTAATAGCAGAACTGCCTTCTTAATGTTTACAACAACAACAAGACCCAGTTGCTCAACTTTACGGTGATATTAATTTCTCGACTGTGACTCCCCAAGAACTTGCTGCAAGAGTAATACTGAGTGTCACAAACAACGATTCTCTACATATTAACAACAAACTTCTTGATCTTATACAGGGTGAAAAAGTGACCTTCAAGAGTGTCATTGTTCCATCAATGAAGACAAGCCGTCCTGGCCCAGGTGCAGCAAAACAGGCCCAAACCATGATACTACCACCACCATGTTTCACAGATGGGATAAGGTTCTTATGCTGGAATGCAGTGTTCTCCTTTCTCCAAACATAACGCTTTTCATTTAAACCAAAAAGTTCTATTTTGGTCTCATCCGTCCACAAAACATTCTTCCAATAGCCTTCTGGTTTGTCCATGTGATCTTTAGCAGACATAGCAGATGAGCAGCAATGTTTTTTTGGAGAGAAGTGGCTTTCTCCTTGCAACCCTGTCATGCACACCATTGTTGTTCTGTGTTCTCCTGATGGTGGACTCATGAACATGAACATTAGCCAATGTGAGAGAGGCCTTCAGTTGCTTAGAAGTTACCCTGGGGTCCTTTGTGACCTCGCCGACTATTACACGCCTTGCTCTTAGAGTGATCTTTGTTCCAGAGCAGACTTTGATAGATCCCTGTTCTTTAAATAACACAGGGTGCCCACTCACACCTGATTGTCATCCCATTGATTGAAAACACCTGCCTCTAATTTTACCTTCAAACTAACTGCTAATCCTAGAGGTTCACATACTTTTGCCACTCACAAATATGTAATATTCGATCATTTTCCTCAATAAATAAATGACCAAGTATAATATTTTTATCTTATTTGTTTAACTGGTTTCTCTACTTTTAGGACTTGAGTGAAAATCTGATGATGTTTTAGGTCATATTTATGCAGAAATATAGAAAATTCTAAAGGGTTCACAAACTTTCAAGCACAACTGTACTTGCAATGTTTCAGCAGACCCGGTGATTTAGGCAAATGCAAGAATGAACAGTGGAATTTCATTGTGAACATGGAAAGACTGATGGAACGTGGTACTTGACTATGAATTAGGTGCTTTTTAGAAAAAACACATGATTTGAGTACAGCAGTATTGAAATGCTGAAGCACGTATTGAATCACATATTCACATTTACATATAGTAAATCACACATGCACACACATGGTTTTACAGCAGATGATGTTCTATTGCATTTATATACATTGTCTTTTGTGCTGTCTATGCATTGAAATGTTTTCATACATAATAATACACTGAGTGTATAAGCACACAAAAAAGTAGCGCCACTATTTATACAATTGAGCACTGACAAGTTGTAGTACCTTACATCATATAAGTAAATTTAATGAAATATCATTTTAAAATTGCACATCTTGTTATATAACATACTACCGTGGCTGTCCGTTTGTCTGTCCATGATTTTAATTCACCTGTAGCTCATAAACCGTTTGAACTATTGACCTGATATTTGGTACACATATACTACGTGACGTCTACTATCCGCTTTCGGGGTGATGATTGACCTCCAAGGTTATTCCTCTTTTTATTTTTATTTTATTTTATTGTAGAATCAACTCTTGGCAGCAGCCAGTAGGGTGGCTGTGTGGAGCATGTGTATGGGCGCCGTTCTCATTCCCTACCACCTTCGCCGTCACTTCCCCTACCTCTTCATATCTTACATCATTCTTGAGGCAGATTGAAGACTTAAGTGCCAGCGTAAATTAAGGAAAATGTACTAAGTAATTGCAACACAAACACTGACTTAATCAGTTTTAATGTGAAAAGATGCAGACGAAAGAAGAGAAGAAATAGGCTGCTAGGGTAGAGAAAAGAAGAGCTGCTCAGGAAGCAGCAAGCACATCAACCTCTGAGCAAATGAATGCTAAATGTACAGAGAAAAAGTATGAAACTATGAATGCTCAAGTAAAGTGTATTCACTGCACGCTATTGTGCAGTGCGCAGTTACTGGTAATAAAATAAAAGACTGTAATGCACGAGTGACAGACACCTAGTGCTTAAGAGTGTTGCCCTTAAATGTACAGCACTGAATAAAACTGGCATATGGATAAAAATAATTGCAGACCCTGGTATTAATATGGTAAATGTGAAAAAGTAGTTTTAACCAGTAGAAAAACAACAAATGCAACGTAAGAGTTTACAGTCTTGTACTGATTAATGTTACCATAATTGAGAAGTTAGATACTGAAATCGGGTTGCAACTCTAGCCAGACCCACTGGTAGCCAACTAGGCTCAAATGTCAAAAGCTAGAGTGAACCAGAAGTGTATTTGTAATGTAGGCTTGAGTAAAGATACCGTTAAAAATGAGTATTGAATCAATTTTTTAAATGGTGCAGTTGCTACTTACCAATTTTTTGATACTTTTGACAATTGTAGTACACACATCTTGTTCTCTCCACAATGTACCAGCTAGTGTGTTCTCCTTCCCATATGTCAAACTGTTGCTGGCTATGTATGTACACTGACACAGTAGTGCTGCTCTCAGACACTTGACACATTTTATGCTGGCTGCGTATTTTGTATTCCAAGTGAGAAAGCATCGCATGTGAGGTGGCACATTGTGAACCTTTTATTTAAATTCATTTTGCAATGCTGAAAGACTGGTTTCATTGTAAAACCGTATTTGTTATTTGGTACATTTGTTCTCTGTTTGATTTGTTTAATTGCTATTTACATTACTGTTCAAATATAAAGAAAAAACTTATTTTGATCTCAAGTTTAAAAAAGACTCCATATAAATTAAGTGAGAAGTACTTCATTTTAGATATTTTTAGATTTGTAGACCTATACCGTTATATATACCATTGTCATCCAAAATGTTGTAAATACCTTGATATATGATTTTGCTTATTTCACTCCTCCTACCAAATTCCTTAGCTGGTTTTATTCTTTATAGGCTTTGTTAATTTATTTTAATGTGTTTTTGTGATTTATGTTGTAATTTCAGTATGTGGATACTTGTTATTTTGTATTCCGTTATTTTTGTTAAGTGTTTTTATATTTTTTCAGTTATTTTGCATTTCAGCTTTGATCTTTAAATTGTCATTGTCCTTTATTTTTTTCTTTTGTCTTTTATATATTGAACCTAAAGGGATGGGGCCCCCTAACACTGCAGCTATGAGAGCAATTTTAGTCCTACATAAGGCTTGTGTACAACACCTATGTGTAGACATAAGTTTCCAGCTATTGTTGTTTGCCTCCCATTTTTGGATTCTCACTTTGTTCTGGTCTTTTTCTCAAGCAATTATTATTAATTAATTAATTAATTATCATTAATTATTTAAGATAATTATTTTTATCTGTGAATCCCTTCTTCCATTTATGCGTTTGGACCCTTTTGGTCCATATATTCCACAAGCCTTCTTCTTGTGTTTTAAGATCAGGCCCAGTTTGTTTCTAGGCTTCACTGGCGTTTTGAGACCTGTGTTGGAGTTTGAAGCCTTTTTTGAGTTTAATGAGCCCAGCAATCACAGCACCCATAACGATTTAGCTAAATTTAGGTAGTTTGTTGTCTTCCTAAATTAACCCAAAAAGTGGAGAAGATACAAACGAACTGTAATTGCCTTTACTACACTATTGGCACGTAGACTTATCTTGCTCAACTGGAAGAATACTAACTCTCCTCTTTTAAGTCAGTGGGTAACTGGTGTTTTATACTATTTGAAATTGGAAAAAAATCAAATTCTCACTTAGAGGATATATGCAGAACTTTTTCAAAACCTTGCAGGATCTAATCAATAACATTTTAGATTAAGCTCTTAAACCACTGAGGAAGAAGATTCTCTTCCCATTTCTTTTTCTTCTCCATTTATCTTTATCCGCTTATTAAACTCATCAATTTACTTATTTTTACTAGCTTTAAGTTTTACTCTTTTGGCCATGTTGTCTTTCTCAGGGGTGGAGGTTGATTTGTTTTCAATCCTATTTTTGTAAAAATTGATCTATTTCTATGGAATGATTACAATAAAATCAATAAATTTTTTAAAATAAATAAATAAATTAATTTAACCCATTCTCAAAACTGCTGTCACAAAAAAGCGATTAACATCACTTATCATATGCAGGCATGCAGTGCTTGTTTGACTGGTGCAAAAAAGCCATGTACTGTATTTTTTTATGTTTTAACCTTCAAAATCACCAACATGTACTAGCACTACTGTAAGGTAAAGCTTAGCAAACCTTAAAATACATTTGAGGTATTTTATCGTTTTATATACTTCTATTTCAAGCTATTCTAACTGATTTTTTTCAGTACTTGATAGTTTTATTCATTAAATAGTTATGGCATGCTGTGGTGGTTGTGGTGCTATTTTTCTTGTTGTTTGTAGCAGGTTTCACAGTAGCAGATTTGTCATACAATGAAGCAGTCCAATTGATAAATGAGAGTGTTTACATTCAATTCTATTCATTTCAGTTTATTTTTGTATACAGCTTTTCACTAAATACAGGAGCAGAGTAGAGCGCTGTTTACATAGTCAGCATGTGAGGGTAGATGAGAGAGAAACAGGAAAAAAGCATGACATTACAAGAAAGTGAATTGTGAAGGCTGAATTTTGATATAACAGTTACAGTCATGCAAGTTAAATTTTTAATAATATATAGAATTTTGGGTACATTTTTTTCCCTGCACTTATTCTTTAAGGGGGGTAAACTGTTTCATTTCATGGGCACGTATGTTTGTGCTTTGCTCCTAGTTATTCCAGATACTGCTTTAAGTGCTGTTTTTTCAACTGCTTCTTTATCTGTGCATGGGACTTTTAAGATCCACTTTGTTACAATCTTAGTTTGTAAATCGCTGTACTGAATTTGTCAATCTCATCTACAGAAAATCAGTTCTTTTCAGGACTCCTAATTAATTTTTATTTATTATAATGTAGGTTTCTATGTTGAGATTAGTTCATTGAGAAATAAAGCCAGCAAGGTATGCATCTCTGGAGAAACACAGAAAACATTTTGAATATAATTTGGATTTGTTATTATGCTTGCAAAATCTTTACCAAAGATATGATCACCAAAGTATCTGAAACAGAAACTGTTTCAAAGTAAAATGTTTACTTCATTCTTGATCATCCACCCATCTATCCTTTTTTTTAACCAGCTTATTTAGTGTAGAGTCATGGGGAGCTGGTGTCTATTTCAGCAGCATCAGATGTGAGGTGGGAGTCAGCCTTTGATGGGAGGTTGACAGCCCATCACAGAGTACACTTATACAAACAACTTACTCACACTGGACTAATTTAGACTCACTAATTAACCTAACTTGTACTTCTTTGAAAGTGGTAGAAAACTAGAATACATGGAGGAAACACATGCATGCACAGAGAGGAAATGCTAACTTCAAATAATGATTTAATCCCTGAATTCTATAGCTGTGAAGCAGCAGCACCATGGGTTACACCATTGTTTGGTATTTACCAATTACATTATCATAGTTAATGTGCAACGATTTAAGACATTATACTTTCATAACTTACAACTTTAAAATATACACATTTCATCTCCATCAAGCTTGAATTTTTACAGCAATAAGTATGATTACCAAGGAAGTTTTTAAAGCTTGTAATTCAAGAATGATAAAGGTAAGTTTTGGATTAAAGAAATTTATTCAGTTCACATAACCAATTCATCTTTAAATGACATCAATCATTAACAGTATGTGGCTTTACACGGCTACAGCAAAACAAAATCAAAAATGTTACTTGTAATTTGAAAAGCTTAAATAATCAAAAAGTACATTTACTTTGAGCTCCAAGCCTGAAATTGTTACATTTCCTTTTCCTTGAAAAAAGCTTTCATTCTTTTACATTGAATAAGAATGATTCCAACTGGAGTGGTAAATATTAAACATATACAAAAAGGATTGCTGCATTCAATGAGTTGCAGCTACTCCTGTTTCTGTTAGGTTAATCTTAGTTCAACTTTATAATTTACATTTTTGACTTGCACACTAATTCCAGCTTTTTGTGCCTAACAGCGTTTTTTCACAGAAGATCACCTGATGATTCACAGGCACAAGCATGAAATGACTTTGAAGTTTTCCTCGATAAAAAATGATAATATATTATCAGGTAAGAAAATGATCATAAGTTTACTTTGATGATTTAGTGTGGCTAATAAAAAGAATATTTTTTGGGAAAGTTTTAATTTATCCACTGAGCGACTTTGTTATTATTATTAATTTTGTTGGTATTTTTATTCTTGTTGCTCAAAATATATTGTTTCTGGTACAAAAGAGATGTCTGCCTTGTAAAACATAATTGTATTTCAAGCCCTATTACTTGTGTTATCGATCACTTCTTATTATTTTATGGTTTTTACTTTCTTGACAGTATCTCAATAAAAATTAGTAGTTTTTGCTTTACTTATACCTGTATTTGCTTCTGCAGTTATGTCAATTAACATTAAGAAGTGGTAAAAATATTATTCTGAATAGTCTGAATACTAGTTTGCTTATATCATGTGATCCTACTAGTTGTAGGTTCTTGTGGAATTTGTGATTATTAAATGATTTGGTTTCATCCAGCTTGTTAAAATCAAACTTGCATTGACTCCACAAAGCATTATAAAATTTTTGAATAACTCTTGAGAATGGTCATTATTTTTAGTAAGTCTGACTGAAAAATTCAACATTTGCTTTTTGTCTTATAACACTATCATCTCCCACTATATATTATTCTGCTTTTGCGTACCTGATCTTTTATCTAACTTTCATTAGAACTGCCTATGGTTTGTCTTTGTAACACAGAAATGCGAATTATTGTACAATTTTCTAATATCCCATTTACTTTAATTAGTTAGAGTGTGTTCCATAATAATTTAATATGGTTGAGTGGTACTATAACCATTTAAAATCCTGGGGATATTGCATCACAATTTGTAATAAATACGTTTAACAACGGACATATTCTACCAATAAAAAAATATTAATATTTCTCACTTACTGTGGGAAAAGCACCAGTGAAGTATGTACAGCATGAAGGTTTTATGCACATGTAGCATCTGGTATTTCCTCTCAGTTATACCGAGTTCATATATTTAGTTACACTGAAAACAGCAATAAATAATTATGCATTTGAAAATGACATTTTTGCTCCATTATTTTCAAATGAAAGTCATGCAACATCTTTAATAGCAGGTAATATATTTTTCACATTCAAAAATTGTTTATAATTTAAAATTTGTATCAGTGACAACACAACATAATTTTTGATATTTAATTGTGAAGCTATATTGGATTAAAACACATAATTAACATTAAATAGTCTTACTGGTTACATTGGTGGAAACAAAATTTCAAGAGCAAGCACTTTTAAAAAGTCGTTTTACATACCCAAAACAAAAGTTACACATTGTTATCATTTCTGACTCATGGATCATGTGCCTTGGATTTGAATTCCACACCTAGTTGTCTGTGTAGAGTTTGCACATTATTCCCATGTCTATGTACATTTTTCCCCAGGGTTTCTGGTCTTGTTCTCACATCCCCCATATACATGTTTGTTTGATTATTTGACAGTCCTACATTGTTTCCATATGCATCTCTTCACAAGTGGGCTATATGATGAACTGGCTCAGTGTCCAGAATCACGATTCAGCTCCTATAACCCTGAATTAGATTAAGTGAGTTTGACAATGCATGTATGTACATTATTTATGACCTACATAAATACTCAAAGTAAAAGTGAATTCCATTCTATTTATCACATAATTGTAGATTAACGCAAGGGAAAGTAAAATTTCAGTGTTTTCAAATGTGTTATAAAACAGCATATTGATTATAGCTCATGTATAGTTTTAAATAATAAAACGCATTACTAAACTTTTTTGTTTCTGACAGTAACTAGAAAAAACTTACAGATAAAAGCAAATATAAGTCAGAAATGCTACATTTTGACTGAAACTAAATAATAGCACAAACTCAAGTAGACTGGTTCCGGTTGACCTTCACAGGTGAGTTACCCAAAATTGATGGATCATTTAGGTTGATGAGCAACTTTACAAGATGCATATAACATATAAGGTTCTTTTTCATGGGTTTCCCAAAACCCTTTTAATCAGCCGTTTCACAAAGGACTGAAAAGTACTATTTTGTTAATCTTGCCCCTGAAGCATCATAATTTGTTGGAAAGACAATAGATTGACCTGCCACGCAGTAAGAAGACCTGGGTTCGCATCCTGAGTCCTCCCTGCGTGGAGTTTGCATGTTCTCCCCGTGTCTGCGTGGGTTTCCTCCAGGTGCTCCAGTTTCCTCCCACAGTCCAAAGACATGCAGGTTAGGTGCATTGGCGATCCTAAATTGTCCCTAGTGTGCACTTGGTGTGTGGGTGTGTGTGCCCTGCGGTGGGCTGGCGCCCTGCCTGGGATTTGTTCTTGCCTTGTGCCCTGTGTTGGCTTGGATTGGCTCCAGCAGACCCCCATGACCCTGTGTTAGGATATAGCGGGTTGGACAATGACTGATTGACAATGCTTTCCTTATATGGTGTTATTTATGGTCCTTTGCTAGGATTAAATAGAGTTGTGAAAAATAATGTAAAATATTAAACATTACATCATAATTTAATAACCAAACAAGAAAACAAAATCAAACACCTGTTGTTTGTAAAGCCGATGGCACATTACACAGCTTCTAGTCAGGGGAGATCAGACTTGTCAGCAGATTAGTAGGAGGTTTTCAGCACAGTTTCACATCTCCAGGAGCTCATCCCTTTTTTTGACAACCAGTAATGTGCTTCCTCACCGTCCCCTTTTTTCTTTTTTCATTCTGTTGTGAGATGTAAAAAACAAGACATCAGACATACAAGTCTCTCTTCTGTTTTAAGTTCCAAAATACTCACATTCCTTATTCCTCTTAGCTGTATTATATGTGTTGTTTTTGTGGTTAAGCATGTGTTGGTCCTTAACTCTCATACATTCAAAATTCACACTATGACTTTAGACAAAACTAAGCCTGTTTCAGTTTGTCGAGGTGAGTTGCAGACTGGTTGGACTGAGTTGCTGGGTATGTCAAACATCACAGCTCGCAGTTATGGGAGCAGTCCATGACTGTCTCCAGCTCACTAATATTATGTTAGTGAGGTCTGTGATTGAAAATTGTTGGAAAGATTGTGTAATGTGACAGGGTCTTAAGAAGTGTGGCAACCATTTCAAAAGCAATTAAAAGCAAAAGTGGAATAAGGCAATAAAGAGAGTAAGTGCTTGTACATCAGACAGTGTTTCTACATCTTTCTATTAGACACATAAACACCACTTGAATAGCCTGATGGTAATGTGTTTTTGATTGATTTAATCTGAAATTTTTCCACAGTCTTTAAATTAAGTAAACAAATTTCAGTGTGTCTTACAAATTCCTACTCTCCTTTGGACTTCACAGTGTGTTTATTTCTCAAATATATATATATAGGGGAGTGACTGAAATACAATGGAATAAAAATCTTTTAATTAGAAACTGGCAAATTAAACAGACTATGTACAGTATAAGTGGAAGTAATGGTAACCTGACTAGCCTTTACACCAGTCTGACATAAACCTTCTGCCCTACGATAAGAAAATTTGATATTTCCAACTCCACATAGGAGTGTTATGGAGCTTTGCACATACATCTATCGCACTGCAGAAAGGCTGAAGTGGAAATGTGATGCCACATGTTGATTTATAAAGACATAATAGGTATTTTCCATATGTCTATGCCTATTATCTACATGTGGTTCATCATGCTGCCAATTTGCTGAAGGGCTATATTGTATTGTTCTTTGGCCACTGTCTGAGGGTTAGTTACATATGTCAACAGTCATGTTCCAAGGGGATACCTGCAATTACTTAGTAATCTTCCACTAAAAAAAAATTGCCATTTGTTGCTTTCTGATACGCTGATAAATTATCCCATACATTAGGACATCCTGGGTACACCCAGGCCACTTTGCCATAATACCCATAAAAATTTCTTGGTTATTGCAAATTATCTGTATATGCAGTGCAGAGAATCATTATAGTAGATTTAACTAGGCTTCAAAAGGTGTATGCAATATGCATGAGTAACAACAACATCCCAAGGATTTAAATGAAATAGCATGTGAATATTGGGTTCATACAAACATGGAATTCAATAAATATTCAATTCAGTAGACATTCTTTGTTGCAGCTGTTCAATCCTTCCCCAACCTGTGTTAACCCCCACCTCTTCCCTTTCTTTTCTTTCTGCATCCCTCCATAACCAATTACAGTACAGAATACAGAAAACATTTCATACAGAGTAAAGCTAACTACAACCTTATAGCACATGTTCTTAAAAACATAAAAAACAGAAATATTATCAGTGTAATTACTATAATAGCTATAATTTAACTTAAGAATGTATCCCTAAAATATACAAATGCATTAATGAGATTATATCATTTTCATGATGAAATGCAAGCATAAATTTTAGTATTCCAAATATTCCGAGAACTGACATGATTTGAGTTTAATGTGCCGTGTGGGATGATTGCCTGTTATTTCTGTTGGTGCAGAAAGAATCCAGTTTAAGAAGCACTTGGCAATTAATGAGTGGTTCGGAAACACGAAGATTACAAAGAAGTTAATGCGCTACTTTAGTTAAGATGAGTTTCAGGAAACCCACAAAAATCAACAATTGATGTCAAGAATGCGTTTACAACGTTTTTAGTGCGATGATACTCTTAGGAAACTCACCCCTGAATTTCATTGATAAAGAGATTTTCCATTTTCTGGATAGTTCAGATTATCTATGAAGAAAAGTATTAACCTTGAAGGATAAAGAAAAAATTAGGATATGGTTAACCAAATTTTTTTTTACATGTTTATTTAGTACATGTTTATTCAGTTGAATTATTCCAGTTACCACAAACTCCTAGAAGTTTATATTCTCCAAAAATGTTATTAATCCTAATTTTCATTGTTCCTTTCTCTGTTAACAGCCAGCCAAATTTTTACCTGATTTATCACTTACCATGGCTTTGATTACATTTCAATCATTATTTTGGATTATCTGTATTATTGCTTATTTATCTTGATATTTCTGCTTATGTATGAGTATTTTGTATAGTGACTGTATGTACTTTTCTGCCCAAGTGTTATGTATCTGAAATTGCATAAATTGAGTCTATTTTGGGTGAAATGCATAATGTAAAAAAGCCAACTAAATTCTGTTTAAATTGATTCTTTTAACAGTTAATTCTGTTTATCCTCCCTTAAGTCGCTGGTTGGACAGCATGCAAAGTCTGATCATATTGAGATGGTTTTGCTGTTTTCACATTTGACTGTTCCAAACAGTGTGGGTTTGCAGTCCACCCCAAATTCCCGTAGGAATATTTAAATTATCCTTATAAGTAATAACTATACCCCACCACTTGAACCTGTTAATGTCAGAAAAAAATATCTCAACAAACTGTAGTAAAAAATACAAAAGTATTTCTAAAGACTTCCAAATGAAGAAACAAAGCCAAATTGCTAATATTACAAGACTTTGTAATTAACAATAATTGAAATGCATTTCAGAATAAATAATTGAAGCTAATCCAGACTGACAATTGAGAGACCTTAAAAGTACACATACAGGTAACACATGAAATAAATATATAGTCAACAGGACTAAACACTCTTAACACAACTCTTGCTCTCATATTAATAAAAACTTACAAATATTATGATTCAAATTAAAAAAGTTAATTCAATAACTGAATCCCAAAATACTATGTCAAGATTCTCCATTAAGAAAAGAGAAAGAAAGGATTTTAAACCAGCCCACAATGTGTATGAAGGTAAAAACAGCTACTCCCTGAGTTGAAAAACAGTCCGGAAGCTGGGTTGAACAAAGCTATTGCCTTAGCAAAAAGCCAAGCCAAAAGATGATATGCTAATAATAAAGTCAGCCACAGAAGTAACCAGTTAATCCAGCACTTTAACAGAGGTCTAATGGTTATAAGAGCTAATGCTTGAGCAAATGTATTAAAATTCTTTTCCCCCTTTATGACAGGAGTCCAGTTTTTTTTAATTAATTCAGGTATAATTGCAGCCAGTTAGGCTGCAACATGGTTGAGTCTAAGTGACTGCTCTAGAGCAGATCCTTCATTACACTCCAACTTAAGTGGCATGCAAAGTTCCAACCAAAATGCAAAATAAGGGAAGGAGGATACTGCCATGGATAAGGTCCTAACCAAATCATGTCACTTACACTAAATTATTTTCTGAAGAAGAAGTTGTACTTTAAAGCTGCATTCAGGAAAATTGTATCACCTTCCTCTTAATGTTAGTTTGACATTATAGACATTGGCCTCAGAATTTTGTAAGTCATTGCAGGTGGTTTAATAAAGTTTTTATTATGCTAACTAGTAGTATTTAGTAGATGCCTTTATTCAAAGCGACTTGCAAAAATTTAGATACATAACATGCATTTTAATAAAGTATGAAATTAATAAATAAAGAATATATAAATGAATACAAAAAACTTGGCACTGCTGCTAATCACAAGGCTGGGTGATACCTAGTAGACTTAAAATAGTTAATGGTTAATATGGACAGCTGTCAATCTTCATAAGGGGAAGAGAAACAAAGTAAAGCAAGAAGGTGTGTGAAAAAGTCTGCCTTTAAGTGTGTCCAAACATCAGTGTGCTGGATGCATTGTAGATGGTCAAGGCGAGATCATTTTTATGACATGAGAAACAGTGTACATTTTCATCATGTGTCAAATGGGAAAGGGTGGTTAGTAGACAGGCTGCAGGAATTTTTTTTTGAGTTATCTATGGAGAGACCAGTGGCTGAAAGATGATGTGACTAGAGCTTTCCAAACTAAGATATTGTAAACCCAAAAGCTTCAGAGTTGTTTCTTTATGTTGTTAGGGAAAGTAATAGGACATAAAAGTTTGCAAAATTTACACCACTCAAACTATACCTTTCTTACAATTTCGGGTGGAAAAAAAAGGAAAATACCCATTTATAAAAGACTTACTTTTTGCCTCTTTGCATTTTACCTTGCTGATGGTTTTTTTTTTTTTTTTTGGATTAGCTGAGTTACCCATCTTAGACTGGTTGAAAGCTAATCAATGTAGACCTCATGTTTTTAGTTGATACATGGGTTGTCCATTTGGTCTAGTATAATAATATGCAACCCATCCTTTTCCCTCTCGGTGGCTTTTTCCTCTTCACATAGAACCTCTGTTTTTTGTCACTTGTTGAACTGACCACTCTTATAGTCTACGTTTTTTGCTGGGAAAATGCAGTGATGGTCGCTATCTCATTGGCCTGGTTTACCGATTCTAGCCTGGTCGTGTTGGGGCTTTGACTTCTTGACATGTGTGTGGATTTATTGTTATTTTCACTCATCCATTGGCCAACATGTAAAGTTATCAGTCATTAACATTACAGCCAAAAACCTAATTATTTTGTCCCGAGCAGGGACAAGAAAGTCACTACCATGCTGCTGTTGCCAGTATATAACATTGGACAAAAGAATAGGCAGATAAGACCATTTTATTTTTTTTTATTTTTAGACCCTTTTTCCACATGTTTTGCCTATTTTTAAAGTTTTCTTCCTAACCCTTGTAACCAGATGGGCACACAAATACACAGACACACACACAGACACTTGTCCTTTTATTAATGTGGACAAGCTGATTTCTTTCTGTCTGGAAGTTGCTCTCTGTTAGACATATTCAGCATTGAGGTTTCCATTGCACCATCTTTTTGAATTAATTTTGTAATGCATTACATTTTCTGTCTATCCTATTTTTAATTAAACATGTAGGTATTACTGTTTGATAAAATGCATTTTGACATAAGGTTGCACACCTTTATCTTCTGTTCTTTGCAGTAGATAAAAAATGTACAAAAGAAAAACATTCACCTGCTTCACTTTAAAGATTCATTTTTCCTCTGGGCCGTATCAAATTAATTCTAATCTTCCTTTGAAATTTCAAATTTGTTGCCTGTTGTATAAAGGAAGCCTTGGGCAAATTTTTGTGTACAGGTTTAGTGTCAAATTAAAGTCATATACAGATATGAATTAGGATCTTAAGATGAGCCCTGTAAATGCTTCTGATGAGACATTGTTGGCATTTCATTTTATGTTTTTCTTTTGCTAGTTTATTTCAAGAAGATCATACCTCATGCTTCTCCAAAAAGCCTGATTAATTTTACATTTTAATTTTATTTTTGGGAGGGAGCATTATTGGCACAGTTGTTAATGCTGATGCCTCTTAGCTGCCAGAATATGGGTTGAAGTGTATAGGTTTTCCTTATATCTGTATGGGTTTTTATGTGGTTACCCTAGTGTCTCTTATATATCCCAATGACATGCTTGTTAGGTTAATTTGTGATTCCAAATTGGCCAGAGTCTGATTGGGTGTGAATGTACCATCTTTGGGCTCCCCCTCTCACCACTGCAACTTCTGGATATGGTTAGCATTTACTTGTATTGGCATAGCCTCTGGAACCAAAGATAACCTAATATTTGGATAAAGTAGGTACAATGGTGTTAGCAAGTTTTTTTTAATCCTTTAGAATTTTCTCCATTTTTGCATAAATATCATGTAAAATGTGATCAGATTTTTACCTGAGTCCTAAAACTAGATAAAAAGAACCCAAGTAAATAAATGGCATGGAGCTATTATACTTTATCATTTATTTATTGTGGGAAATGATCCAGTGATACACATTTGTGTGTGAAAAATATGTGAGCTATAAAGATTATCAGTTCATTTGAAGAGGATGTTAGAGTCAGATGTTTTAATCAATTGGATGACAGTCAGGTATGAGTTTGGGATGCCCTGTCATATTTAAAGAACATAATTCTGGGTCTAAACTATCAAAGTCTTATCTTACCACAGGGGTTTGTGAAAGCATGTCATGCTTTGGGCAAAGAAGAATTTTGAGGAACTCAGAAAAAGTTGTTGATGCTCACCAGGCTGGTAAAAAAGGTTGCAAAGCCATTTCTAAAGTGTTTACATTCCACCAGATTACTGTCAGGTAGATCATGTAGAAATGGTGGAAGTTCAACCCTGTTATTACCCTCCACAGAAGTGGTTGAACTAAGAAAGATCACTCCAATACCACTTGTATTCCAAAAGATCACAAAGAACACCAGAGTAAATGTCTAAGGATCTAAAGACCTTTCTTGCTTTGGCTAATATCATTATTCATGATTTCACCATTAGGAGTACAATGAATAACAATAGTGTACATGGTGGTGTTGCAAAGTGAAAGCCACTACTCTCCAAGAAGAACATTGCTGCCTGTCCAAGGTATGCTAAACACCATGTAGATAAGCCAGAAGGCAACTGGAAGAAGGTTTTGTGAACGGATGAATTCAAAAAATGAAACCTTTTAGGTTAAATGAGAAGTTACGTTATGGTTGGTGAAAAGCAAACACTTTATTCCAGCAGAAGAACCTTATCCAATCTGTGAAAGTGGTGGTGGCAATTAGAGATGCTCCAATCAGGTGTTTAAAGTCTAAAGAATTCTAAAGAAGACTCAAAAGAAGTTTTTTTTCCCTCATTTTCTTTCTCAATATACGGTACTCATTTTCCAATGTAAATACAGGATTCTTACTCCATTTGAAATATGCAATCATTTTTGTTATACCTGCACAATATGACTCAGATTTATAATTAGGGCAGAGAAACATATGTTAATAGTAGAGGATCTGCTAAACAGAATACTGTAATCAAAATATTATATTTTTAAGCTGTTTAAATGTGCAGTATTTATAAAACAGATACTATTTGTGATAGCAGAGGTCTTTTGTGCTACGGTGCTACAAAACTAATGATTCACTTACAGATATAATGCCTTTGCTGCAATGTACACTGGTGAACTTTATATTGCAATGCTAATAGCATTAATTTTTTCCTACAGTTATTACAAGGTTTTTCCTAGATAAGCGTGTCTCATTTTGTCCTTCTAACAAAACAGCTGAACTTTCTTGCATATGGTGTATTAGCACTTCCTGGAATTACCCCAATTACTGTGCATCTCCGTTCATTTTATAAGCTACATTCCATTAGGGATCACAGAGATGCTAAAGCTGATTTTGACAGCTACAGGCCCTGTGCAAGTTTAAACATAGACACACAAGCCTAAATGCAATCACAACAGTCCAAGCAGGAGCCATGCATTCACAGCTTTCTACTACCACAATCACATTTTCTGCTTACTGATTTTAATATTTAATTGTGAGTTTCAACAAAGAATAAGTCAGTTTCAGCAAGTGCTTAGGTGTCACCCGTTGCAGGGCTGCACTTAGGTCCTAACCTGGGGTCCTGAGTTGGTTTGTCATGTGGTAGGTGTGGCAATGCGATGTATCAGTGCGTGCTCCTGACTCCTCTCTCTCTCTCTCTCTCTATAATGCACCATGTTGTCAAGCAGACAATGTTCTTAAACACATAGCCTTTTATATAGCTTCTTTCAATAGTTGACATCATCCCAAGGTACTTTGCAAGTACAGAGCTCTGCTACAGTTGCTTATGTGTATTTTTTATGGTTAAAATGTAACAGGGTAATTGAGTTGCTCAAGATCACACAGTAAGTCAGTGACCTTGATGGGATGCATGCAAAATACCTCTGCCACCTGCAAGAAAACATTCTGCAACACTGCAACATGTGCGGTCAGAAACAGTCTGATCATGGAGAGACCACCAAAGTTTACTATTTATGTCAAACAAAACTCAACTGACTTCCAAATACAACAATGATGCTGTAAGAGGCATCTTTAAATACACTGTTCATCATAATTTTCCATGGATAGGCTTATGGCAGATGCCATCCCAACCAAATACACACATGTAAATAGAAAAAAATAAAATATAGTTGCAGTATGCTGAAAGACACAATTCATGGACAATGCAGTGTAAGAATAGCACCACTTGGTTTGATAAATACAGGTTTCTACTTATTCCTGGTAATAGGACGGCCAAGATATGTGGAAACCCCAATGTCTGTTATTGATCCTGCTCAGTGCAAATAACAAACTTCAGCATAATGGTGTAGGGTATCTATCTATCTATCTATCTATCTATCTATCTATCTATCTATCTATCTATCTATCTATCTATCTATCTATCTATCTATCTATCTATCTATCTATCTATCTATCTATCTATCTATGATTTTTGCACATTATTTTCAACCAGATCAGTTATATATATGCATAATATATGCACACAGTATCTCCCAGGGTTTAAGGTTTAGGGTTTTTGTTTAATCATGTGTAAATTATTAAACATGCCTAGTCTATAGACGTATTGGTGACCATCTAGACGTGCAAGAATTTTTAGAATGAGTAGTTGCAAGGGGGATACAGAATTCGTAATTTGATGTAACCTTTAAATTGACATCTTTTTTTTCAGACCAAACACCCACGCCAACACGTTTTCTGAAGAACTGTGAAGAAGTAGGACTTTTCAATGATCTGGACTGCTCAATAGAACAAGAATTTAGGAAGGCTCAGGAGGAAGAAGACAATAAAATGGTATGTCATTTCAAAGACGTTTACTTTTAAGTAGTTTAGTTTAAATCCTTATAAAACTGCCCTTATGTCCTAGGTACAAATATTATGCCTGGTCTTTATCTGTGTGGAATTTTCATATTCTCTCTCTCTCTTTCTCTCTGTATGGGTTTTAGGTTACTGTTAACATTCCTAAAAATGTGTTGCAAATTATTCATAACAGTAATCTATAAATAAAACAATACATTTAAATGAATATAAATAGAAATACCTTAGATTTGTAAAGTGTGAAAATCAGTTTAACGTGTAGCAAGGTTATGTACTTACTGAATGTATGGATGTTAAATACAACAGATAGGTTTGAGTGAAGAGCAACAGAAAACTGCAAAAAATAATGTGTTTACTTTTGACCCTGCACAAGTAGCTAATAATTAGAATTTCTTGGAATAAAAATTCTAAACCAGTGTGAATGATGCTTCATGTAGAAGAGTGACTATAATTTATTTTTAAGAATGCTTATGAAAATGATAATGACAGAAACAAGTTACATGTTAAGACAGGTCACATTGTGAATGCTCTCAGCCAGTAGAATATATCATTTTTGTTGCCTGCAAGTACAAATATATTTATTTACAACCCCAATTCCAATGAAGTTGGGACGTTGTGTAAAACGTAAGTAAAAACAGAATACAATGATTTGCAAATCCTTTTCAACCTATATTCAATTGAATACAGTACAAAGACAAGATATCGAATGTTCAAACTGATAAACTTTATTGTTGTTTTGCAAATCTTCACTAATTCTGAATTTGATGCCTGCAACACGTTCCAAAAAAGCTGGGACAGGGGCATGTTTACCACACTCAATAAGCGTTTGGGAACTGAGGACACTAATTTTTGAAGCTGTGTAGGTGGAATTCTTTCCCATTCTTGCTTGATGTACAACTTCAGTTGCTCAACAGTCTGGGGTCTCCATTGTCGTATTTTGCGCTTCATAATGCGCCACACATTATCAATGGGAGACAGGTCTGGACTGCAGGCAGGCCAGTCTAGTACCCGCACTGTTTTACTATGAAGCCACGCTGTTGTAACACATGCAGAATGTGGCTTCGCATTGTCCTGCTGGAATAAGCAGGGACGTCCCTGAAAAAGACGTCGCTTGGATGACAGCATATGTTGATCCAAAACCTGTATGTACCTTTCAGCATTAATGGTGCCATCACAGATGTGCAAGTTACCCATGCAATGGGCACTAACACACCCCTATACCATCACAGATGCTGGCTTTTGAACGTTGCGCTGATAACAATCCGGATGGTCTTTTTCCTCTTTGGCCCAGAGGACACGACGTCCATGACTTCCAAAAACAATTTGAAATGTGGACTCGTCAGACCACAGCACACTTTTCCACTTTGCATCAGTCCATCTCAGATGAGCTCGGGCCCAAAGAAGCTGGCAGCGTTTCTTGGTGTTGTTGATATATGGCTTTCGCTTTGCATGGTAGAGTTTTAACTTGCACTTGTAGATATAGCGACGAACTGTGTTAACTGACAATGGTTTTCTGAAGTATTCCTGAGTTCACGTGGTAATATCCTTTACAAAATGATGTCGGTTTTTAATGCAGTGCCGCCTGAGGGATCATGAACATCCAGTGTTGGTATTCGGCCTTGCCGCTTACGTGCAGAGATTTCTCCAGATTCTCAGAATCTTTTGATAATATTATGGACAGTAGATGATGAAATCCCTAGATTCCTTGCAATTGTACGTTGAGAAACGTTGTTCTTAAACTGCTGGACTATTTGCCCATGCAGTTGTTCACAAAGTGGTGAACCTCGCCCCATCCTTGCTTGTGAACGACTGAGCCTTTTGGTGATGCTCCTTTTATACCCAATCATGACAAACACCTGTTTCCAATTAACCTGTTCACCTGTGGAATGTTCAAAACAGGTGTTTTTTGAACATTCCTCAACTTTCCCAGTCTGTTGCTGCCCCTGTCCCAGCTTTTTTGGAACGTGTTGCAAGCATCAAATTCAAAATGAGTGAAGATTTGCAAAACAACAATAAAGTTTACCAGTTTGAACATTCAATATCTTGTCTTTGTAGTGTATTCAATTGAATATAGGCTGAAAAGGATTTGCAAATCATTGTATTCTGTTTTTATTTATGTTTTACACAACGTCCCAACTTCATTGGAATTGGGGTTGTATTTATTTATACTACACTCCTAATGCCTTTATTTCTGATTCTAAGATTATATAGAAAACACTTATTCCATTGAAAAAGTCTATCACTGAAGTTAAGCATTATACTCATTTTTAAAATGTTATGCCTAGATCTGTTTGTCATTTTGAAAAAAATAAATCAAAAACAAAATTTTTCTTTTTGCATTCAGATTGTAACAACACTTACTGTGCACATATTAAAGTATAGTAGTTATATTTTGGAGTTTTAGACCACTTTTTTCTGATTAAGAGGGTTTGAAATGGTCTAATTTTTTGTTCCTTTTTCAGTTCTACAGAAAGATTTTTGTTCCCTTTCAGTTCTACAGAAAGATTACATAACATATGAATACTGTTGTGTACAATAGTTAATATGCACAGCAAATACAGAATAAGGAAAATACTTTGATAAACAGGTGCAAATCAATTAATTCTTTTGTAATTGCTTGACCAGAGAGTTAACACACAACATGTTACCTCAGCAAATCAAGGAAATGAAACATCAGATTCTTCTTTTGCTCATTAACCTAAATGGTTGCAGGTTTTCATTGTGCTGAGCATTAAGTATCCAAAATATTTGTAATGCTTGCCTGTTAACTCTAACTGCTTAGACACACTGGATAGTAATAAGTTACATACATTTTACAATGTACACTGCACAATATCCAGGATCTTAATTGCTACATTTTTTTCTTTACTTCAGTTTTTTTTGTAAAGAGAATTTTGTGTAGATATAAATTTAAAAAATGCTGCTTGCTCCAACCTCCATACTCACCAGACCTTTAGAGAGTGTTAGACTTACTAATTATTCTATGCATGCTTAACTAACACAAAGGGCTTTAATGATCCAACATTTTATTCTTTCTGGGCCCTCCAAACCTATCCATCAGTGTTCTGACTTCAGAGAGCCAAAGTGTATTCTGGCTTCTTTATGTCCAGTGCAGTTATCAGTTTGGATTGTGATTCTGTCAGTCACATGGTGTTTTGTTATTATAGGGTCCTAGGGTGACCCTATTCCCGTTTATACTCTTTAGTATGTAGACCTTAAAAGAATGGCCAAAATCATTACCACACATTACCACCTTGGCAATTAGATATACTATATATACTCATGTATGAGTCGGGTCTTGAAACCCTGAAAAATCGATCATAAAATCAGACTCCGATTTATACACCCTTTCAAAAATGTGACACTTAAATTTTTTTTTTTTTTTACATTTTCTTGCCTCTTCCAATTTCACATCAGTTTCTCAGATGCATCGAAGTTTGTTGCAGCAATGTAGTTACCAATTTCTTTCGCTACTTCAACTATGTTTAATTTAAAACCAGCTTCATATTTTCTTCTGATCGATGCTCTTACGATAAAGGTGTTTGAGGGTGTGAGATATAACAAACACAAAACAGTGCAATCGTCGCTTCTGAATACTTCAGGTATTACCGTGTGGTCACGAAGGCACAATACATGGGGGAAAAAAAAAAGGCAGTGTGCTCCGTGGTTACTCTCTCAGGTGGGCATTAGCATATCATAATCTCTTGGACCAACAGTGTGAGTTTTCCGCATTCAACTTCTACAACTCATATTATAAAATACCAGAAATTATACGGCAAAATCAAGTCCCGACTTATCCGCAGGAGAACTTATATGGTAGTTCAAGAACAGGCAGGAGAAAAAGAAGTTACACATTTATTCATGTATTATAGATAACTAGACAAAGAGCCCGTTTTGACAACGTAAGATGAAATGGGCACGAGTGGAATAGTAATAAGTATAAGCACCACAAACCTGATATAGGTGTATTGAATGAATGCATAATTAGGCCTCGAGCTGTAGTCGAAATCGCCTTTCAGGCCTCTAGAGCTTTAATCAAAGTCGCCTTTCTCTTTGAATTTTCACGGCCGTAAATCCTCCGCCTGCCGTGATGTCTGTCTCGTAAGGTTTTTCGGGCAGCTGCGCAGAAGGCGACTGCGCAGAAGGCTTCGGATGTGCGCAGAAGGTGACTGCGCATTCGTCTTTGGACGGACGTGAGTGAGTGAGGAGACTGGCGAATTATATATAAGATGCTTTAAACTTAAAATATTATAACTAGGGCCATTAACAAAAAGCAAATGGAATATGGCTTTGCAAACCACACAACCTAATAGTACTATATATGTAGTTTCTGGCTGTTACACTTGATTCTTTTCTTAGCCAACTCATCATCTGCATAGGGCCAGGCAGCATGGCCTGAATATGGTCACCAAGAGAGATGATCCTCTCAGGGTGGAAAATGGCATAGAGCAAGCCTCTTGTTATTGTAACTCTGTAGCCCTTGATTACCCAACAAAATAACTCAAGCACAACTCCCCTAGTTTAGCTTTGTCATAATTTTCTCCAATTTCATAGAAATAAACAAGTGTATTTTCAAATAAACATCAAAGAAGGTAATTAAGTTGTAAACTGGCCCATGTTGTGCTTTTCTTATCAATTAAACACTGGGAATGCAACCTGCTTATCCAGCTTCCTTGCACTGAAAATTGGATAGCTAGGCAATTTTTTAAACATTTGCATTGTTAGACATGAATATTAAAAAATATTATCAACCTGCATGTTATATATTTATTATTCTTCATTGCACATGACACAAAAACGAACACATCCATATTCACATTTGACTGATTTCAAGTCAATAATCAATGACATGTTTGAGATGTAAGGATAAAATGAAGTACCTGGTGAAACTCCACTCTGCACAAATACATAGGTAAAAGTTACTAAACTCCATACAGGCATTGGCCGGCCCATTAATCAATCACCGGAGCTGGCAGCTGCTTGGGCGCCAGTCTATCTCAGGTTTCTATCTAACTTAAAACAGAATGTCTTTGGACTTTGGGAGAAATCATGAATACCCATAGAAAACCACATTGTTTACTTTACAAAGGGCAAGTGTGAAAAAAGAATTTCATTTGGAAGAATTTAATGAAACAAGCTAAAATCTACAGATTGTGCTGACTTTACTTAAATAATGCTGTGGCTAGACTTTAAGATCTGTGCGGTATCTACTTAAATTATTACACCATATCATCACCACTCATTTTGTTGTATGATAAAGCTATCATTATCAAACTTTCTTAATTCTGTAGATATTACTGGGAGCCTATTCTGGCAGTTTTGGATGCAAGGCAAGAACACACGTTGGACATCTTGGGGCACATGGGAGGAAAATTCTAATGGGCAGTGACCAGGTGTGGAATCTCAAGATGCTAATTCTGTCAGGCAGAAGATCTAACCACTGTATCAGTGTACTACCTTAACAAAAAAAAATCCCTAAGCATACATTATTGGGAAAGGTATGAACTGCAAAATGGAGTAAATACAGGTGCCAAAAATGTGTTTACATTGTATTGCTGAGGTGGCAATGATAGATTGGCCATCTAGCTGTCTGAAGAACATTACTTCTATTCTGTTCTGTGTGTTGTATTTACCCCATTTTTTGATGCGGATTACATGCCCAATCTACCTGGAAATGGGTTTGTCATTGAATTGCCCTTCCCAAAATTTCTTCCATTTTAGTTTTCCTAGTTTTGTTTGAGAGTTTTTGTTCAGTGAGCTGTCAAAAAACAAGGCTTCTTAAAGCCCATTGAGGCACTCCTTTTGTAGTCTTGGGCTATGCAAGAAATAAATTGCCATTGTTATTGCTATTTGAATAGAAATTCTACGTTTTGATCAAATTCTCTATGAGTGCCGTCTCTGCTTTGGCTCACTGCTGTTAGCAGCTTTTAACTACCTGACATTCTGAAATCAGCAGTTAGTCCACATATTTTAATAAACTGAAGTATGCGTGAAGCAAATCAATGATTTTAACAAAAAACAGTGAACATAAATTATTTTTGTTGTCAATATTTTTATCATAGACATATATGTGCAGCTAAATACAACTTTCTTGAGCCTTTGTGCATGTTTTTCCTTGACAGTTCAGCATATTAAATATTTAATAATATATGGCTACGTAATAATGTGGATGGTTCCAGCTGATTTACTGAATTAAACAAATAAAAGCAAATGTACGGTATGTTTTTAACCTCTTACTTTGTAACCCAGATATGTTCCCTCAAACAACTAGGCAAATGTGCAAAAAACTGTTACTGTCAGAGCCAAAACACTGAAAAAAACGTAAGGATCTTTATTAAATGCTCTTTCTCTTCATACTGCATGTGGGTGGAACCTGGAAATTCACAGAATTCTTAAAATTGTAATTTTATTACAATAATTTCTTTTTAGTCACCTTCAGAATACTCTCTTTGAGATATAATGCACTTGTTCCAGCGCTTCTCCAATTCCTGCTAAGATTTTCTGTAATCAATTTTTTTGTTACATTGTCTACAGTCTGTTATTTTGTCCTGTATTTCTAACATGGTAACACATTTTCTTCCATTCAGCTCAATTTTAATTTTGGGAACAAAAAGAAGTCTGGTGAATATGGGAGGTACAGGCAACGACCACATTGTTTTTAATCAGTAACTCTTAAACTGATAACATGGTGTGTGCACGTTTGCTGACATGGTGCAAAATGCAGTTTTGTATGCACTACTGCTCTAGATGTTTTTTTTTCCTGATGCTTACCCATAGACATCTCAGCAGTTCAATGTAATGTCACTGATAAACAGTTTATTTACTGGGAACAAACTGTTTATTAACAAGCCTGTCAGTGTCAAAAAACAGAATCATCATTGTCTCTTGAAAATCTGCCATGGAAAAACAAAATTAGCAAAGTCACTTGTGAAAATATTGGCCTATGAACATAATAAAAATTCTTACGTGATTCTTTACTCATTCATTATAGTTACTCTCATTTAAATGTATAAAAATAATTTTCCAAAGATTTATACCGTAGTTTCTTCTACTTTATGTAACATTGCAAAAGTAAAACATTTCTAAATTTCTTTTGTAATTTGGTGACTGCTTAAAAATCAGAAATGCATTTTACATTGTGTATGTTCATACTATTAAATAAATCTGTATAACCCAAAATCAAAATGCCTTGTCACACCATCTAATAAGACCTCAAAGTCAGATGCTGTCATTTTGTTTCAACCAATCGTTGATCTCAACAAGTATTTGTAACAAGAGCTGGAGCACTTGGAGACATTTAGTGGTTACATTTTTTTTTCAAATTGGTACATTTTTAACATCATTAAAATTAAATCACACTATGATGCTATCTTGTTTTTCTTGCAGGCACAATCAAGTTCAAGCAGTTGTTTGGATGGCTGTTAGAGAGGATGGTGATAGGTTAGTGTCGTGCACTTCCTGGCTTGTCCAGTTTGCCGTTCGTTTCTTTGTGTTATATTTGATTATTGGACAATCATTTTCAATCCATTCTAGTGGTTTTTGACTTTATTTTTAAGCCCCCTTTTGATTCTTGATCTCTCCCGGCTAATAGAAACTTTTAGGTGCCAAATGGGACTTATCCTTGCAGTTGCAAGGTGTATTGGCTTAAGTGTTCAGCTCTCTATATATTATCCACTAACATATTCTGTGAGGCTAATTACTTCACTTTACCTTTTAGTGATTCTGTTTTGGAGATAAGTAAATTATTGTGATTTGCAAGTTGCTCTGCTAGAAAACATAGAGTGTCATGTCAAGAAATAAATCCTAAAACACTTGATTTATAATTCAATAAATATATATATTGTACATTGCATTGAAAAAGGCTATTTTTTCAGTCAGAACATCTTCCTTGCCACTTTTCCATAAACTCAGAGTGACAATTGGCATCACAGTAGCCCCTCTGACAAATGCCATTTGTGTCTGACAAATACTATATTTAGAGAGGTATCTTGACCTAGTGTAATGATTCAGGTTCATTTCATTTTTTTATGTGGCTTTAGTTTATTTTTGTGAGTGGGTTGTTTGCTTTCTGCATTTTTTAACCTTCTAGATTTTTATTTTTTTATTAGTTGTCAGTCAGAACAACTTTTTGGATATGCTAAAATTAGTTAATGTCTTTTCGTGCTGTCATTTTATCTGTCTTGTGAATACCATGATTTTGGCACTCCATTGTTTAGTTGGTTGATACCTGATGACACTACGAAGTTGTGTTGCATGATGTCACTGAGAAAATGATACATAGGTCACCGCCAGGTTGTGCATACAAACAAAAAACTCTTGCAGAGTTAGTAGTTTTGACTTTGGGCTTCAAATGAATGTGTTTATTTTTAACTTATTTTTGACTAGTGTGTGGGTTTGCTCGGTTTGGTTATTTTTGTCCCTCTGATAACAAACCACACACTTTTATTTGACTTTTAGTTTTGATTGTTCCATTTCCAATTCATCTAACCCTTTTCTCTTGCCTGTTGTTATCTGGCAGAACACCTAGGCAGTGTGGTTGTAGTTTCATATGTTTTCTGCTTCTGTATGATGGACTGCACTGACCTCTGAGGTGTACTCAGTGCCTTCCCCAGATCAGTGCTTCTATATAAGTTTATCCCTTACTTGTTTTGAATAGTCTTCCATCTTCATTTGGATTTCTTTCATGGAAAGTTTCTACTATACTGTAAGACTTTTGTAAAGTGGGTGGGGAATTTCTCTTCAAAAATTAACTGAGAACAGGTGATCCCCACATTTCTTACACATCAACAAAATGGGTGAGTCTTAAATTTACAAAGGACTGAACACTTTTTAAATGTCATAATTTTATTTATCCTTTTTATGAAATTGCTTTCAATTTCTTTCCTTTGATTTGGCATGATTTCACTGTTTTGTTGATCACCTAGATAGGTTGTTACTTTACCATAGTCTAACTTTATTATCTGAGAGAATAAAATGTGAAAATAGTTTTGGTGGCTGAAAACATTTTCAAGGCACTGTACTGAGTTACACAATTAATCGAATATTAATCACAATTTTGATTATAGTTACCTTGATGTACTATTTGCAGAAAGTTGTGATAACAGCACTATATTTAGTAATTCTGCTGAGTCACAGATTGAGTTTTCCTAGTTGCATATACATTCACAAAGTTATAGTGCATTGGCGTATCAGAGGCACTTGCATATAAACATCTGTGCTGAACATATTTTTAGGAGTATGATCCCTAACAACATCTTTTAAAAAGTGTGAATTTGTTTTTCTTTTGTTTACAGCAGCCTCCAGAAAAATTGAGATGTATAAGTAACATTGAATTTAATTGATTTGCCGCTTTTTTGACATTTTAGTGCCTAATTGAAGAGAATCATCTGTAATTTGAAATTATTATGTTGTCAGTAAGTGGTTATGTGGATCACAAAAACATGCTATGTGAGCTTGCTGCACTGCACTGAAACATTTAGACAACCATCTAAAATTCAGTCACATAGTCCAGTAGATAAATGAAAGCAAAGCAAGCAACACCAAGTCCCACTAATGCTATGGTCCGCGACAAATATAACCATTACCGGTTTATGAAACAACATCTGATTTGTGTAGTTGAGTAGAACTATGGACACATGCTTGAGCATAATGGTTCATTTTATTGATGAGGAACTTTGTCTGAAGAGCAGCAGAATATACTTAAGAACAAATATGCAGTTGCTCAAGGACAGAGAGTCGCCCTGGCCATCTGGGGTTTGCAGGAGACGAACATAGGAATTTTGGGTATAAATATAATTTCATCCTGTAGCAAATCCTGTAAAAGTGACAGCATCAATCAGGTGCTTATTTTAACTTATTACATACAGCATTGGCTTTTACAGGGTTCACATTTACATGGCACATGCACTGAATTGAATGTTTTAATAGGCGTGTACTATTATAACACAATTAATAACTGGCAATTATTGTCTTTCATATTATAATTGTGATTATTAGCTTGAATTAATAGTACAATGAAACATGCACCTTGTCTTGCCAACTTGCATATCCTGTATTGATTTTTTACACACAGTACAGTATAACCATCAATGTGCAGGGAACCACTTCAAAAATTTATATGAAATTGTTAAATGTTGGATTAGTTGAAAAAATAAAAATTCACAAAAACAGTGACACTGATATTTTCCATTTTTTATTGTGTATCATAATTGAAAAACAAAAAATAAACACAATAATAAATAATAATTTCACATTCATTTTTTTAAGTGGTTTCCTAGAAATCTGTCAATGGAGGTTCTGTGGTACTGTATCTTTACAGAATACATTACATGCATTTGGCAACAAAAAGTATGTATTTCATTGTAGTGTTATAATTAATAATCACAATTATATTATCAAGGGCAATAATTGTAAATTATAAATTCTGTGGTAGTAATGCCTGCTAACATTGTATATGAAGAAATCACCTTGGATGGTGAAATTGCTAGAACTTACCTTATTGGTAATGTACTGTTTTTGTCTTTAATAACAAATTTCATGGATTCTTCTTTGAGTAATTTATGTGGACAGACTCTTAGTATGCATACTATAAACATTTAAAAGCACATCATTTTTAAAAATCTAATGCCATCTAGACCTATTAGTACGATTACATGGTAAAGGAGAATGTTTTATACAGTAAAAATAAAATGCATAGAACCTAAAAGTTTATAAATCACAGCTTAAAATCTTGCTGTTCTGTTTTGAAAAGTAACAAGATGAACTGTTAAATCGTAAACAGTCATGGTGGGAAAATGGATGTGTATTAGTTTATGTTATGACAGATTACATTAATAGAAATTACTTAAAAACCAATGTGAGACGGTGGAATAGTATTAGTGCTGCTGCCTTGCAGTAAGGAATCCAGGTCCTCTCAGTGTGGAGTTTGTATTTTTTTTACCTGTGTCTGCGTGACTTTCTACTGGGTGCTCTGGTTTCCTCCCACTGTCCAAAGACATGCAGGTTAGGTGTATTGACAATGCTAAATTTGCCCTAGGGTTTGTGGGTTAATGTTTGTGTGTTCCCCCTGTGATGAACTAGCACCCTGTCCAGGATTTGTTCCTGCATTTAGGACTATGCAGGAGGTTCCCGGAGTGGTTGGGTTTGTAAACATCAACATATAGAGTTGTTGATATATTGATGGAACCCACTTACTGTTGGGAAATACAACCAAATCCTTCTCCATCATGCAATACCATTAGGTAGGTGTCTGATTGGTCTCAGCTTCATTCTACAGCATCACAGTCACATGGCTAAAATCATAAGAAACTATCTGCAATGAAAATATGAACAGGAAACGCTGCAACAGGTGGTGTGGCCCCCACAGACCCCTGATCTTAACATAATTTAGCCAGTCTGGGATTATGTGCAGAGGTGGAATCAAGTAAGACGGACAAAGTCTGCAGTGGACTGTGGCAAGTTCTTTTAAGATGTTTGGGAGAATCCTACAATGCGATTAGCTTCAGGAACTAACAGCAAATGAACCTAAGAGAATTGGTGCTGTTTTTAAATCAAAGGGTTGTCCCATCAAATATTGATTTTTTTTTCTGTTTACTGCTAAAAGTTAATTGATTAATAAGAACTATTCATGGCATTATTATTGAAAGCATTCTCGCTTTACAGCATTTTTTCATAAATTCACAGTACATTATATGGACGTTAAACTAAAGGATAAACTCAAAAATGTAAGAATAAAGACTATTTCTGTGATCAGCGTTTAGGAAATATACTGACTCGGTAAACAAAGAAAATAGAGCACAAGTCAAAATGAATGAAATATCAAATACAAAATAAAAACAAAATATGTACAAGTAATCTGATTCAAACATTATCCTGCTGTATCCTCCCAAATTTTAAAAGCAGTGTAGCTTGATATATTGGTATACAGTCTGTGTAATAATGTTCCCTTAAAGTATGTTGTTTTGTCAAGTAGCTATAGTATAGGCATGAAAAATTAAACTTTATTATCATTACTACAACCTTCATATTTTAATGAATGCAACATACCCTGCAGAGATATTTTGAATATATATTCGGCTGTTTAAATTTCAGTTTGATGAAATGAACTGAAAATCCCTTTGATCCTCTTTTAACCTTCTTGTAGTTGCATAGAGTTTTTCTAATGACAAACCTTAAAAGAAATTTGACAGCCTAATGTCAAATATTTGTCCCTCCATTTTCTGGATCAGCTTGTTTTACCACAGGATTGCAAGGAGCTAGAGCTGATTGCAAGGAAGGAACTAACATTGAATGGGATCCTGTTTATCATATAACATATTTCTACTCCATCTGAGTCGCCAGTTAACCATTTTCAGAAATAGGAGGAAGGCAGAATAGCTTGAGTAACCCATGCAGATAAAGGGAGGGCATGCAAATACTAGATAATGTTTGAGGTGGAATTCTGTCCCATGTCCTTAGAACTGTAAGGCAGCAATATTAACCAAAGTATTGCTTTGCATTCAGATCTTGGTTCAATATTATGTATATATCCTTTAACATTAAAGTAATGTTCAGTTTGAATTTTATCATTTTGCTTATGAGGAAAATAATGTTATATCTGCCCAACCATTTTCTTCTCTTAAATTTTGCCATTTTACATCCTACATTATAACCAGGCAATCTGTTCTTCCATGTATGTATTTATTTTATTTATTATATATACACAATAGGTCATATTGGAATTATGTTTTGGAAAGATACACAATATTTCAAACTGGAATTATATTCTGGAAATACTATACATACATTTTTTATAGTTCTAAGCTAGTGCTCCTGTTTTTGTCTCAGTTTTGTACATGATCACACTTTGTAGTATCATTAGCATATCACATATTTGTTAAGCATTCATGGGCATTTAGTGACATATATTTTAGCATAATATAACGCTGTGGTTCAATGTTTAATTTACCACAGTTTGCAATGTTATGTAATTTTTTTTCAAAAATACATTAGTTAAAAATTGTCTTGTGTTTTGATTTTCTATTGTTTATTTCCAATGCACTATATCTCTTCTAACTTTACTATATCTCTTCTAACTTCATGTCTGTTTTAATAGTAGATCTTATACAGGGCCATTATTGAAAAGGTTTGCCCTCTTTTTTCCCTTCACGCTATTAATATGTTTATTGATTTATCCACATACACTTCCAATACTTTTAAAACATTGCTCTGTCAAGATACCAATTAACTGGAAGACTCCTGAGGTTCAGTTAATCATCTTTATCAGCCATTTGCTTTTTCAATCATTTTTATTTTGTAACCCATTACATCCCATCAGATGTTGCTGTTAAATTCCTACACTGCTGAATCCATTCAAGTAGTGATGGAAGTGTGATGTATTGGGTTGATAATGTTGGTTCTGTACAATAATAATTTGCAGAGAATATTGTTCATTCAATTAAGTCTTATATATGCTTACAAAATTGCTTTTCCCTTCTGTTTATTTAGACAAGTGACTTTTTTGTCACTTTTTTAAGAAGGATGAGTTTGCAAATTAGCTAATGCTTTTCAGTGGGAACTGGAAATTTTAAAACTTTGTACACCAGAATCTGTTCGTGATATTTGAATGAAAATTGAACTGTCTCGACAAATTTCTCAGAGTGTGCCCCATCTCAACAAAACTGGTTCACGTGGGGCCAAGTTTTTTCATGCAGACAGACAGACATAGGCTTGGGTATTATATATGAATGCACCTAAGAATGACATGATTTTTTTAGTTTGCCAACTACAGTTCATTTTTCTACTCTTAACATTGCTGTCTTTCTGCTTGTGTTAAAAAATCTCTATCAGCATGTAGCTGGTTTTATGAGTGTTTTCAGACTAACTCTCTCCAGATTGGTGTTTTCGCTTTATCTGAAAATATCTTGCTATGTCCATTATTCGTGGCTTAATAGAGAGCATTAAATAAAACTCTAATTAATTATCTGTTGTGGTATTCCAGATTTTCAAGCAATATCCTGTTTTGGCCAGAATATTTCTGAACATAGTCATAAACATTTCAGTTGGCATCTTTATTAATTCTGTGTCTATCCATCCATCCATCCATCCATCCATTTTCTTCCACTTATCCGAGGTCGGGTCGCGGGGGCAGCAGCTTGAGCAGAGATGCTCAGACTTCCCTCTCTCCGGCCACTTCTTCTAGCTCTTCCTGGAGAATCCCAAGGCGTTCCCAGGCCAGCAGGGATACATAGTCCCTCCAGCATGTCCTGGGTCTTCCCCGGGGCCTCCTCCCGGTTGGACGTGCCCGGAACACCTCACCAGGGAGGCGTCCAGGAGGCATCCTAATCAGATGCCCGAGCCACCTCATCTGACTCCTGTCGATGCGGAGGAGCAGCGGCTCTACTCTGAGCCCCTCCCGGATGACTGAGCTTCTCACCCTATCTTTAAGGGAGAGCCCAGACACCCTACGGAGGAAACTCATTTCAGCCGCTTGTATTCGCGATCTCGTTCTTTCGGTCACTACCCATTGCTCATGACCATAGGTGAGGGTAGGAACATAGATCGACTGGTAAATTGAGAGCTTTGCCTTACGGCTCAGCTCCTTTTTCACCACAACAGACCGATGCAGAGCCCGCATCACTGCGGATGCCGCACCGATCCGCCTGTCGATCTCACGTTCCATTCTTCCCTCACTCGTGAACAAGACCCCGAGATACTTGAACTCCTCCACTTGAGGTAGGCTCTTGCTCCCAACCCTGAGAGGGCACTCCACCCTTTTCCGGCTGAGGACCATGGTCTCGGATTTGGAGGTGCTGATTCCCATCCCAGCCACTTCACACTCGGCTGCGAACCGATCCAGAGAGAGCTGAAGATCACGGCCTGATGAAGCAAACAGGACAACATCATCTGCAAAAAGCAGTGACCCAATCCTGAGTCCACCAAACCGGACCCCCTCAACACCCTGGCTGCGCCTAGAAATTCTGTCCATAAAAGTTATGAACAGAATTGGTGACAAAGGGCAGCCCTGGCGGAGTCCAACTCTCACTGGAAACGGGTTTGACTTACTGCCGGCAATGCGGACCAAGCTCTGACACCGGTTGTACAGGGACCGGACAGCCCTTATCAAGGGGTCTGGTACCCCATACTCCCGGAGCACCCCCCACAGGATTCCCCGAGGGACATGGTCCAAGTCCACAAAACACATGTACACTGGTTGGGCGAACTCCCATGCACCCTCCAGGACTCTGCTAAGGGTGTAGAGCTGGTCCACTGTTCCGCGACCAGGACGAAAACCACACTGTTCCTCCTGAATCCGAGGTTCGACTATCCGACGGATCCTCCTCTCCAGGACCCCCGAATAGACTTTTCCAGGGAGGCTGAGGAGTGTGATCCCTCTGTAGTTGGAACACACCCTCCGGTCCCCCTTCTTAAAGAGTGGGACCACCACCACCCCGGTGTGCCAATCCAGAGGCACTGTCCCTGATGTCCATGTGATGTTGCAGAGACGTGTCAACCAAGACAGCCCTACAACATCCAGAGCCTTGAGGAACTCCGGGCGTATCTCATCCACCCCCGGGGCCCTGCCACCAAGGAGTTTTTTGACCACCTCGGTGACCTCAGTCCCAGAGATGGGGGAGCCCACCTCTGAGTCCCCAGGCTCTGCTTCCTCATTGGAAGGCATATTAGTGGGATTGAGGAGGTCTTCGAAGTACTCCCCCCACCCACCCACAACATCCCGAGTTGAGGTCAGCAGTGCACCATCCCCACCATATACAGTGTTGACACTGCACTGCTTCCCCCTCCTGAGACGCCGGACGGTGGACCAGAATCTCCTCGAAGCCATCCGTGCCTGTGTCTATGTCTTTGGTAAATGGTTTCTGCTGTTTTAATATATATGAAGAACTACATCAGACTGGGCTTTCTTGTTATATAGCTCTCTGAATCAGTTAGGGGAAGATGCTTGAATGTTATATTTGACAGAGTGTTTGGAAAGCATTGTCTGTAGTACTGTTACTGCATTGACTGATATCTTTGACTGAATTGTGCTTCATTATTGTTTTTTTTTTATTTGTTCTCTTAACAAAAAAGTAGTTTCTGAGCTGACAGTGGAACATTTTCTTTTGTTTATAAAATGTATACACAGTACATGTATAGTTTGTGAATATAGTATATATACATTTAGTATGGTTGGAGCAGTCGTTATCACAGCTGCCTGATAGCTATATGAAGCAGGGAGCTGGGTTAGACAATTGACAAATTGGTATATGAATTTTGGTATTTGCATAACTGTGGCCTGCAGTGGACTTGAGAACTGACCAGGACAGGGTGCTACATTTTATTAAATGCTAACTTGAAAAGCTTAGCCTTTTTAGAACCCTAAAATTGGATTATGTTTATTAAATTCTTCTTTTAATTTGTGGCCATGGGCATCATCCATAAACTTCTGATTAATTGTTTACCTGTACAAACAAATAAACGTCTACTTTAGGTAAAAAAAAATGTTTTTTATTGATAGTCCTTCATCAATTGGATGGTGTTTAGCTTAGGGCCATAACTTTATGCTTCACAATTTGCAAAGTAAATTACCTGGTGAAACTGTTTCAGCCACTGTGTTTACATGTGCACACATACTCGGGATTATAATTGAGTAACCCGGTTTAGGCAGAAACCTGGTTCCTTACTGTGTTTACATGCACAAGTAATCTTTTGGAATTCTCCTTTGGCATAATGCTCTGATGTCTTTAAAAATCACAATAAAGAGTGTGTTACAAACACAGACCAGACATCATAAAAAGGTTTGGGGCAGCCACCAGTATAATATCCCTGGCTGCAAAAGGTTTTTAAATTGACAGAAATGTTCGCAATACTGAGTCTAAAACAGAACTGATTTTCTTGGTGGTAAGATGGCTGGCTTTAAAGGCCCATATAGGAAGTGACGTCATTGAGGGCCCCGGGCCCAGAAGTGATGTCATCGAGGGCCCCGGACCTGGAAGTGGCGTCTTCTGAGGTACTGGAACCTGGCAGGATATCTAAGGAACGGTCTGCAGGGAACTGAGAAAGACAGTTAGTGCACCCCGCCGCCCCCTGGTCGGATGTGGTATTACCATTACTTAAGACCTTCCTTCAGCTGCCTCCTACTCGTATGTGTGTGACAAGAGTTAAATGTCATGTAAATGCGCTGGTAGGACCACCAATAGTTGCATTTTACATTTTATTTGTGAAAGCTAATACATTTAAAAGAACATTTAAAAGCAAATATCCCTGGGGTTTTCTGAGCAATCTTGTTTAAGAAAACTTAATTTGCCCACACTCTGGGTACAAGGATAGTGGTCTGCCTTCAGGATGCTCATTAAAATTTTTGAACATTAGCCTCTGCTGCAGGGAAAAGTTTGGCTGATTCCTGTCTTGAAGACACCTGTGGCAGCTAATCTGCTATGTGGTTAATTCTTACTCCCAAGCTAAAATATTAACATTTTACATTTTATATAGCCTCTGACAGTTTCGAAACATCATTAATTTATATAACACATGTAGCTCCAAGTGCATTATAAGATGACAAAGAGAAAGTTATAAGAAAATAAAAAAATAAGATAAGGCAATAATATTAAAGAATAGGTAACAACAAAACAAAGTAAGGTCAAATGGTTGGGAGGATAGATCAAAGAAAAAAAACTCCAGGTAGGCTGGAAAAAAAAAATAAGATCTGTAGCGGCTCCAAGGCCAAAAGACCGCCCAAATCCCACTGGGCATTCTACCTAACATAAATGTTCCTAAATCGGTCATCTTTGTTTTCATGTTTCACATGATAGGATTTGATGAAGTTGATCCCATGGCCAGATGGGATACCGCCTTCATTCCATCATCTCAGGGGGCTGCATGGTGCCTTGATGAGGTGGTGGTGGCACAGATTGCCACCACAGAAGAACCGGAAAAAACAGCAGAGAATAGTGGGGATTAGTACAGTTGGGCTCTTGGAATTATAAGCAGATCTCCAATCGAAGATCTAATGTTACGCCTTGGAGTGTAGAGGGACAGGCCTTCCAAAATATAGGACAGAGCAAGTTTATTTAACGCTTTATAAACCACTAGACATTAAGCCCGTTACAATAACGGGCGCTAGAACAGTAGTGCATAAACATTATTAGGTACAGTCTATATTAAATGTAAAATAATAATAAAAATAAAATAGAAACGTATATTACAATACAGTAAGTATAATTAATATTACTTTTATCCTCTCCTCTGTGGCTGTTGATTGATGTGTTGTGTCTGTTTGAAGATCTCTTATCCTGCTTCTTTTTATTTTAGCTTTAGCTCTGTGTGTTTTGGCATTTTTCTGACGCTCATTTTCCTCTTTTTCAATAGATCTATTTGCTCGTCTTTGTCTTTCTCTTTGAGAATTTTTTTTATGTTCATTTTCCTGTTCTTCTATAGATCTATTTGCTCTTCTGAGTTTTTCTCTTTTAGCGTTTTTCTGACGCTCATTTTCTTTTTCTAAAATTGATCTATTTGCTTGTATTTTTCTTTGTCTTTCAGCCTTTCTTTTGTTGATGTTTACTTGCTGAGCTGACCATTCTTCCAGGAGATGTTGCTTACCTCATTTACCGAAATCCGATTGGATCGGCCGTGCGATATTTTATAGGTCCCGCCCACTCTGTCTTATGTGACGTGTCAGGCGGCCTTTGAAGCATCTGCTAGAGGCCGGTGACTCTGCCACTCATTCCGCCCTTCCCTGTACTTCCGCCTTGGCCGCGACTACCCATTCAGCACTCTCCCCAGCAATGATGTCCTTTATTAAAGAGTGCCCCGCGTATGTGCACTTCACCAGAAGACACACACACACATGGACACATGGACGCACACAGGGGTTTTATTAAAGAGGGTTAGTAGTATTTTAAAGTCAAGTGAAAAAATGCAGTCCTCGTAATCTGGTTAATATGTGATTTAAAGTTTAGCTCAGAGTCAAAAATCCTTTACCTCTGCCTTGATTTTTAACCAAAGGGAGTTTATTTCTAATATCCTTGCCATATACATGCTTGCCAATCACTAAGATTTCTGTTTTTTTCCTTATGTAGTTTGAGAAAGTTACTGCTCATCCATTTGGAAATACCGGTAAGACATTGGATCAGTGAGCCAAGAGCATCAGGGTCATCAGGCACTACAGATAAATAAAACTTTGTGTTGTCTGCATACCTGTGGTAGCTCACCCAGTACTTTGAGAAAGCTTATCTAATGGAAGCATGAAGATTGAAAAGAGCAGCCAACCTAGAATAGATCCTTGTGGTACGTTATATACAATATCATTGGTCTCCAAAGTACCACCAGAACTAACAAAGAATTGTCTACCTGTTAAGTAAGCTTGAAACCGATTTAAGATGCTGCCAGAGAGGCCCACCCATTGACTAAAGCAGGCCAGTATTCAAATAAGACCAAAATTTGTGAGAGGCCCTACTAATGAATAATATCAAAGACCTGGAAAGAATGTTACTACCAAAGTCTCTCGGGTGTATGTGTGTCCGTTGTGATTATTTTCAGCTGAACACTGTTGAACAGTGAATGTCAGCTGTCTGCAGGTCTTTTATCTCACCTAATAATATCAAAGGCAGCCTAGGGCCTGATAACTTGCAGACCTTGGGTTTCAGGTGAACTTCAGAGTAGTGAGAACCCCTTTTCACTAAAAACCTCAGGCTAGCTTTCAGACACTTGATAACATTTTTTGCTTCATTTAATACCATCTGGTAATAGCAGTTATAGAATTACAATAATAAACTGTAGTAATCCATTAGAAGAATTCTATATAAAGAACAAAGAATGGATGTAAGCAGTGAACAATTGAAGACTAAAGGTTTGGAATATATCTTTGAATTAAAATAATAGGTTAGTGATTCACCAAAAAGATGGATAAGCAAGAGAGAACTTGTGCAGCAGCTAAATTGTAGGAGTTAGTTTTGTTATTACTTTGTCTTTTATGTACTTTATGTAGTAAGTTAAAATGTGAGTAATACTTAGTAACACTTAATAGCATATGGATTAGTAATAACCCTTATTATATCATTCATACTGAATGAACTTTTTCATTCTTTTGTAATTGTTTATGTACAAAAAATGTTATGATGTACTGTAAAACTGTTAAATCAAGGTGTATTCTTAATCTAATGGGCTTCTGTGAATTTTTTAGGAATGTCACTTTTATTTTGTTCACTACAGTTAAGATTTGTATAATTTTTCCATCCAAAAATTTAACTTGCAAACAAACAAACCAGTATATAAAGGTTACTGCATTTAAAAGAAGAATGGGTGGAATTTATTTTATTTTACGCAGAATAAATGGAGAGTCTGGATTCTGGAGCAATGAACCTTTTCCATGAATGTGGTCAATATACTATCATTATTTTAGGAAAAAAACTGAATGCACATAGGACCCTAAATGGACAGTTCATAGATGAGAAACGTCCAGTGTTGCTGAATTAAAAACAATTATGCAGAGAAGAGTGGGAAAGAATTTCTCCACAGCGATGCTAATGACTGATCTCTTGTTATCGGAAGTGTTTGATAAGTTTTAAGTTTGGGGGGTAATTGCTTTTTCACAACGGTGATATAGTTGTTAGTGAACCTTTTTACCTTTGATTAATCAAACAATCATTTAACAGCTGTCTATTCTGTACTGTATATTGTGTTTTTTTCAGATTGTCTTTTGCATTATACTGGGGTTTTTACTGAACTGCAGTTTGTGTATTGATCTTTATTTAAGTATTTTTATTAAAGTTCAGTTAAATGTTTTCACACCTGCTGTTTTGCCTTGGTAGAGTAATATTTTGCTTTACTTTCCCCTTTTGTATTATTAATAAGTAGCCTTTGTCAGAATGCCTCAAATCTCCCAGATTTAATACTGTTTATAAGGTATTGTACCATATAACTTCTCCCCACCTTCCCTTCTACATCTATAACATCAGGCAATTAGGTGTAGTAAAAGACAAGCAGGAGTTAAGTTACAATTTAAACAACGTATTATTGGTAATATTCATAAATAATAACAATATGCAAAGTACATTTGAATATTGGCAACCATACAACCTGATAAATGGTGATGTGTAGTTTCAGGCAGCTCACAGACTTGTTAGTTACTTAAAATGTCTCTAGTTAAGGCATCATTTGTGGTCAGCTTTCTTCAGAACAGGCCGCATTGCCTGTCTCAATATGGCTGCCGAGCTGTGTTCTTCATTGTGTTGTCCTTTTCAGTGGTGTGAGATGGTCATTCATCCAGTTTGGTGAGGGAGTGAGCAAATTTCTAGATTTTCTGTCCAACCCCTAGAGCCAATAGGGCGTCATCGTACTTAAAGGCTTTTTGATACAAGCCAATTCCAAACAGCCATGCTTCATACCAATGGGGCAAAGAACATCTTAACACCTGCCATCCCCCAAAACCATATGTTAAGGTAAAGGTTGGCAGTTAGGCAGCCTGGCTTTGTGTGGGGGTTGAGAGACTTCAGAGAAACATTTACCAAACTTGTTTCAGGCACTTCCACCAACTCTGTCATAAAATTCACTTTCCTGACTTAGTTTTGCCTAAGTTACAAATAAAGACATACAAAATATTCATCAACTTATATGTAAAATATCACATCACAACACCTGCTTATGTGATTTTGTGACTTAATGTAAGCCATGTGTTAATCAGAAATATTCCTACACATCTATGCTTTATTCTGTTAACTGGAATTACAAATTGTTAATGCACAGCAGTAACAAAGCAGCTCATGGGCTTATTGTGAGAAACTTTGAACAATGAGAAACTTTGAACAAGAGGTTTGATTACCGTATAGACAGGTTCACTGGACAAATTAATTTGTTTCGTAATTGGACAAAATGTCAGCTATACCTAAATTTAAAAAGAAAACAGTGGCTCCAAATTATAAAAAATATGTTTTTTATAAAAACATGCTGCTATGTACAGATCTTCCTATATAAGTGTGGAAATTACCTTTAAATCCATCTTCTTTCTTTAGAGGAAGATGACATCACCTTTAAATTAACAAACTACTTATGATTTAAAACATTTAGTATATCTAATAGAACAGGATTTCCCAAAGAAATGTCATTTGATGTTTTTCTTTCCACAACTACTGTATGGCCTGAGTATTGTTTTAACAACATTAAAACAATGCATTAAACTGTTCTTTACTTAAAAAGCTACATTTTTGAAAAATGCATTATTCTGTTTTTGTTTATAAAGCACTTGCAAATTTAAAAACTGATTTCAATCATGCTTTATATAAATCATGCAAACAGAGTTATACAATATTTAATAACACTGATCTGCCACAACTTTAAAACTACCTGCCAAAAGAGTTCTGATCCTTCGAGGCATGGACTTTACATGACCTCTGAAGGTGTCCTGTGGTATCTGGTACTCTAAGTCCTGTAAGTTGCAAGGTGAGGCCATCATGGGTTGGTTTTGTTTTTCTAGTACATCCTACAGATGATTGAAATCTGGGGAATTTGGTTGCCATGTCAAAACCTTGAACTCCTCTTCATGTTCCTCAGATCATTTCTGAACAATATTTGCAGTGTGATAGGGCACATTATCTGTCCTGCTGAAATAGGTCATTGCCATCAGGGAATACCGTTGCCATGAAGGGGTGTACGTGGTCGTTAACAATCTTTAGATAGTAGGTACAGTATACAGTCATATGAAAAAGTTTGGGAACCCCTCTTAATTCTTTGGATTTTTGTTTATCATTGGCTGAGCTTTCAAAGTTGCAACTTCCTTTTAATATATGACATGCCTTATGGAAACAGTAGTATTTCAGCAGTGACATTAAGTTTATTGGATTAACAGAAAATATGCAATATGCATCATAACAAAATTAGACAGGTGTATAAATTTGGGCACCCCAACAGAGATATTACATCAATACTTAGTTGAGCCTCCTTTTGCAAATATAACAACCTCTAGAAGCCTTCTATAGCCTTTGATGAGTGTCTGGATTCTGGATGGAGGTATGTTTGACAATTTTTCCATACAAAATCTCTCCAGTTCAGTTAAATTTGATGGCTGTCGAGCATGGGCCGCCTGCTTCAAATCATCCCATAGATTTTCGATGATGTTCAAGTCAGGGGACTGTGACGGCCATTCCAGAACATTGTACTTCTTCCTCTGCATGAATGCCTTTGTAGATTTCGAACTGTGTTTTGGGTCATTGTCTTGTTGGAATATCCAATCCCTGTGAAACTTCAACTTTGTGACTGATGCTTGAACATTATCCTGAAGAATTTGTTGATATTGGGTTGAATTCATTGACCGTCGACTTTAATAAGGGCCCCAGTCTCTGAACTAGCCACACAGCCCCACAGCATGATGGAACCTCCACCAAATTTGACAGTAGGTAGCAGGTGTTTTTCTTGGAATGCGGTGTTTTTCTTCCATCATGCAAAGTGCTTTTTGTTATGATCAAATAACTCAATTTTTTTGTCATCAGTCCAAAGCACTTTGTTCCAAAATGAATCTGGCTTGTCTAAATGAGTATTTGCATACAACAAGCGACTCTGTTTGTGGCGTGAGTGCAGAAAGGGCTTCTTTCTCATCACCCTGCCATATAGATGTTCTATGTGCAAATTGCGCTGAATTGTAGAATGATGTACAGATACACCATCTGCAGCAAGATGTTCTTGTAGGTCTTTGGAGGTGAATGCCTGGACCCAAGGTTTCCCAGCAGAACATTGCTCAAAGCATCATATTGCTTCTGCCAGCTAGTCTTCTTCCCATAATGCATTCTTCCCTCAAGACCCTCATAATGCATTCTTTCCCCAATTCCCTCAAGACCTGCCATTCTGGAAGTTTCTGATCGAATTCTCTAGCTATCTCAATTTAGCCCTTGTCAAAGTTTCTCAGATCCTTACGCTTTTCATACTTCCAATACATCACCTTCAAGAACTGACTGTTCTCTTGCTGCCTCATATATCCCACAGCTTAACAGGTGGTATTATAACGAGATAATCAATTTCATTCACTTTACCTGTCAGTGGTTTTAATACTATGGCTGATAAGTGCATCTATTCTATATTACTAACCGAGAATGCTAAACCGGATGATGGACGCAGGCACATCCGGCCATGGGCCGTAGCTGCAAAAAGACGTACTGCGCAGGCGCAAAAAGAGTCCGCGAGAGTCGGCTGAGGAGCCGAGAAAGGCGGACAAAAGAGGGCGAGAGAGGCGGATGAGGGTCCGCGAGAGGCGCAGGCGCAAAAAGAGTCCGCGAGAGTCGGAGAAAGGCGGACAAAAGAGGGCGACAAAGGCGGATGAGGGGCCGCGAGTGGCGGACAAGACCACAGAAAAAAGGAGTGAGCACATACAAAAAGGAGTCACACAAGCACCGAAAAAAGGAAAAGGCACATAAAAAAGTACTCAACCGCGGGCAAAGCACAAAACACATTGCACACGAAACTAAACACAACAAAAAAAAAGAACAGACGAGCGCACAACGGCAAGGCACGACCACCCCCCCCCACCCCCCCCTACAGGCACGGGACGGGACACACACCAAGAGGGGGATTCAACAAGCCCATGGAAGACAATAAAAAAGAACACAAAACCACCCCACAGACCCTACAAGCAAGGGACGGGACACACACAAAGAGGGGGATTCAAACAAGACACAGGAACACAAAAAGAAAGAAGACGCTCGCGCAACAACAATCCCCCCCACACATCCATAAGAAGTGACACCCAAAGCCACATATTCTAAAGTGAACGTCGACACCTTCACACTAGGCAGCATGGGTGTCGGCGTAGGTGTCAAGCCCATGGGACACAAAAAGAAAGAAGACGCTCGCGCAACAACAATCCTCAACCCCCCCCCCCCCCTCAATAAGAAGTGACACCCAAAACCACATTTCTAAAGGAAACGTCCATATTAAACATACGTCATCTGAACACCTTCACACTAGGCAGCATAGGTGTGAGCATAGGTGTATCTCCTTACAATAAAGCACTATTAACCGTTCAACTGCAGAAAAGGATACATATTAACAGTGAGTGCGATCCTCCTTATTTCGCAAAGCGGTGGCAAATCAATTAAAACTACAAAATAGCGCGTCACAAATAATGTACATGCAACAACGCGTCAGTCAGACGCCACAAGCAAAACATGCCCGTCGCGGACATCAACGCCAGACACCTGCTAAATGCTTACGCCAGTTGGCTGACAACGCCTTCAATAATGAGTCCACTATTGAGGAAAATTCATTGGGATTAATGAATGTCATTTGCAATCATTGTCATTCACTTAACTTCCCAGAAGAAACAACTGGCAATACAAATAATGAATTTACACGTAGTTGTCAAAAGGGTAAAATTACACTGCCTCCTTTACATATAATCACCACGGACCCAGTGTCATTGAAACAAAACCGGAATAAAGCTAGGTAAGAAATTAAAGACAGAGTAGAAAGCAAAGTAAAACGTCATAAACAGGTTGAACAAGGGGGCCACGCACTTGGTCAGCAGGTTACAGATAATGAAGACCGGAATTCAAAAGCTTGAAAAACATGAGCTCAACTGACCAAAGATACAAACTGAAACGAGAAAAACTACGGGGTCCGCAGTAGTCCAAAATGCACCGCGTAATAGTACGGACGAAGCTCTGTATTACCAGTGGGGAACTCCAGAATGACACGGGCAAACGCTCCGTATTAAACGTGCGTCATCCGGACACGTAGCTGCCCAGCGGGCACGGGTTCAAAACGCCGGGGGTAGGCGAGTGAAGCGAGCAGGGGGCGGAGCCCCCTTGTATATATATAAAAGCCACATACCACTGACTCACTCATCACGAAATCTCCTGAACCATGAGGACTTGGGACTTGAAATTTGGAATGTAGGTTACCCTTGGCCCATAGGTGCTTGCTAAGAAATGGTTTTAACAATTTCTTGGTCCAAGCACGAAATTTCTTAGTTTTTTAGATCCGTTTGTATGTCTGTCCACTTTTCACAAGAGAACTACTTAACGGATTTAGATTGGGTTTTTTCTACAATTTGCTTGAACATTCCATTGATTTTTGCGACTTTCTTATTGTGCTAAGTATCATAAATGTGCTTGCGGTACCGATTTATTAGTGCGAATCCGAGAGAGACTCATCGGGCTGCAAGAAGGGTGGGGAAGCCTTCGTCACTCACGCGTCTGCCTCAGGGCGTAACCTTAACTCTGCTTAGTTAGCAAACGAGAGATCTGCTTAACGGATTTAGATGTTTTTTTTCTATAATTTGCTTGAACATTCTGGTTGATTTTGTGACTTCTGTCTTTGCGCTAAGAATCATAGTTCGCTTGCAGGAGCGATATTTTTGTGCTAATCCGAGACAGAGGCTGCAGGCCGAGGGGATGGGGGAAGAGTGACGTCAGGAGTAGAGAGGTGGGCGGGAGTCCTCACTGTCCTGTTTCACTAATATATGGGCGAAGCCGCGGGGGATGGCTATTATAGTATATTTGCATACAAAGAGTGTAGCGCAAAGTGCTTACAAGAAGTGAAAAAAGTGATAATTATAAAAAATAGATAACTACGTAATTAAAATAAACAATAAAAATAAATAGACAAATAAAAAGAAATTAAAATTACTTACATTAATATTAAATATACACAGTCTTTAAGGCCCAAAATAGTTATAATAGTAAAAGTCAGAGTCTGATGTTATGGGCAGATGACCAGAGAGGACAGTAAAACAAAACCACTAGCTTAAAGAATGCTGGTGAAAACAAACCTCTAGGGATTCCAAGGCCAAAGGACGACCATATGTCTCACCTCCCAGGAATTCCAAAATACATTGTTAGGATGCACTGTCCTATAAGATTTGGTTTAGTAAGTTTTATCAGTTGTTGGAGCATCCATGTCCTTCCCAAAATCAAAGGCCTTCTCACCACAGATAACTGAACAATAAGAGAAATTGTGCAGTTCTTTTGAGTATATGACATCGCAGCACATACTAAAATCTGTTACAATCAGTGAGAGAAAGGAATTATGAAAAGGCCAAAATAAAGAAGTGGTTAATTAGACATTTTTAAACATACAAATTATGGACCTGAATGTTTTGATTGACCTATGTCGGCAGCACTAGGAGCAAGGCAGAAGCCAGCTCTGGACAGGATGGAACTTCATTGCAGGAAGTCCTAAATGTGCTTTTAAAGAATTCTCCTGATTATATCTTCCCATTTTTTTGAAAGAGTGTTTCCAAGAAAATGCCTCTGTCAAGTGTCAAACTCATTCGTCTCATGTTCGTCTCCTGCTAGTAAACTATTTACTCATTATTTTTTTTAATAATAGAAACAAACATTATGTTTTTTCTTATTTCTACCCCTTCCCTTGTAGTAAATGCACAGGTTGTAGTATTTCTCACCTTTTGCCCCTTCACTTTTTTAGAATATTTCATTGCACACTTCTGTTGGACCATCATCACATCAGCCACCCCACTCAAGATTATCAACCCAAGACGGCATAGTGATTCAACAAGCCATGCCATCACCCCAGTCCAGCTCAGTAATCACTCAAGCACCTTCCACCAACCGACAGATTGGGTAAGTTGAGCAATCTGCTGCTACTTTTTCTTAAAGAACCTGATATTAGGAAGAATGATTTTTTTCCTCTTTTATAATTTTGTGCATTGTTCAGCTTTATATGTTTTTCAGTCTATTTCTTAAAATGCTTTTTTCTAATTCCAGAACAGGGTTATTTAACTAGTGCAATTCAGAATGTCTGTTTATGGCCCCAAAGCCTAGATAATACTATGTATCAAGTAAAAGGAAAGACAATACAAAATGTGGTATGATAACAGTGAATAAAAAGAATGGCATCTGCATATGTTTGAATGACTGTCACGTATTACTGAGTTACTGCTGATTGCTGTTTATTGGTTCCATTGTGCTTCATTCATTACATTGGTAAGATGACGATTATTAGAGATGCTTAACATATACTCACAGAAGCTGTACATATACATTCATACATATTATATATAATGCTTGCAGGCTGTGAATGGCAATACCTGTCAAAAATAATGAACAAAAACATTGTACAATTAAATGTGAATTACTTAGATTTGTAACGGACTAAGCTGACTTGGTAAAGTGCCCAGTTGTGCCCTTGTTGCATCAACCTTTTTAGTTGTTTGACTGATGGGGTGTGACTAGCAGACTTGCCTTTGGCAATCCCTTAAATGGTGAACCATTTAAATTTTCTCCTTAGTTCCCATCAAAGCCATTCTTTAAAAGTTTATAAAACTGTGAAATTTATAGAATGAATACACTCTTTTATTTTCATTCACTAACCTTTAAGTACAAAAAATATTCCTTTGACATCAGTATTACTGCTTTGTTTGATTTTTCTTCTTAGCTGTCTTTATGAAAAAACGTTCAGTTTCATCTTTCAGAGTCACCTTCAATCAGTAATAAGAAATATGATAATACACATGTAACTGTACAGATGTAATGAAGCAAATTATACATGTTAACGTTATCTGTAACTGTGTATGTTTGGGTATTTAAAATGTAGATTTTCTTGGGTGTTTGCATGTAACTAACTAAAAAGGATTGTTAAAGTTTATTATTATATTAAGTGTCATTTAGATGTTGGTATGCTTGATTACACTTAAGCTTACAATACTCTCCTTCTCTGGTTCCATTTACAGTATTGATATTACTGTAATTGCTTAACATCTTTTATGTTGCTTTATTGTTTAAGTGCTATTTTTTTTTACAAATGGCCGAACAGCCACTCAGGCAGCAGCCTGATGAAAATATTTTTATAAAATAAAGTTATTTCTTTATTTATTCTGAAATGGACAACTGGCATTGAATCTGAAATTCTGAATGAAACAAAAAAAAAAAGAGACAAGGACTACACTTGGTCTGACTCTCAGACAGGTCTCATCCCAAGTGACCTGATCTCAAACTCAAAAGGCAGGCTTACTAGCCTGCAACGGCACAAAATGGGGCTTAGTATTTTTAATATCAAAAAATTTTAAGGTAATCAGTAACGACTTTCTAGTGAAAAATAATTGTAAACCTCTGGCCTTTAGAACAAAAATTAAACAAAATGGTTAAACAATGGAAAAATTTGCTAAAATAAGACAAAAAGATTTGTTGACAAGGCACCTCAGAGATTCCGTAGATAAGAATAGATAAGTGATCGTTCATCAAAATGAGTGCAGAGTAGGAGGTAAAGATTGGTGGGCAGGTAATAATTTTCTTGGTTAGTAAAATTAAAATTGGCAGGTGTGTTTTGTGTAAATGGAGCAAAAGAAGAACTGATTTGGCGAAGATGTATTCTGTGATGGACCTTCAGAGAATAAGATCAGAAGAGAAGCCAAAGAAGTGGTGGAAGATGATATGATAAGGATAGGTCTCATTGCTTATAAGGCTGCATAAATGTACACATAAAGTCTTTCTTTGGTGTAAAATGTTGTACTTCACTATATTATTTGATAATTATAAGCCTAATAACATCTTTTGCAAAATATGGTTAGGATGGAATTACATCTTGTTCATACTAACACAAAAGAATTTGAAAAACATCTTTTTTGTTTGTTTGTTTTGGTCTTCCATCCAAATGGAGTTTTTGACCAGTCAAAACATATCATTTGGAAAACACTCTCCAAGGAGTTGTAAGAAAAGACATAAAACCACGTGAAAGAATTGGGGATCCACTCTGTATACTTGAAAATGCAGGTGTGAAAATTTGTCTTTACATACAGGAGACCAAAACAGAACTGCAGAAATGAAACAAAATGGCTGTCATATATAATCTGAAAACAGGAAGTGATGTAATGGTAAAATGGCATCTTTGGACCAGAAATGACATTAGGAGTAGGTGGGTTCTTGGGACTGGAACAGGAAGTATTGTTAGGTTGTCTTCTGGCGTCAGAAGTGGTGTTAGGTTGACAGTTCATCGGTTGTTCTGCAGGAGAAGAGGAGAAAGAGAGGACAGTGCCAACCCCTGGTCTGGCAGGCACATGTACTTATTTGAGCCCATGAACTGCTTCCAAATCGCACGTGTGTGACAGTGTGTAAATTTGACAACGTTGGGCTTGTGTATCAGTGTAGATGAGGAAAATGGAGTTTTTCGAAATTTCTAATGTGAAATTGTCATGTGATCAGACACTGACTCCCATTGTTTTGATAATTCCCTTTGTGATCGCATCTTTAATGTAAGGTTTGCCCTTGCCTTATTTTTTTGCATTAGCTATCAGATACTGTGCCTTTAACCACTCATATTTTTTATAATATTTATTTTATCAGGGTTCCCAGACTATGTTTTTGGTGACCTTATACTCACACTTACAGCATTTTGATTTGCTTTGAGTTTGCTTCATAAGGAAACAGTCTGCCAGATAGACAAGCTGTGCATGCTTGATAGGCAAGTTTTACACATTTTTCTTGTTTCAGTGTGGATCAGCAACTTTTACAAAATGATCTTAAAACACTAGAGTGAATGAAAAACATTTGAAATGAAAATGGTGTTTTCAGATTTAACCAAGTTAGTGTGGACTAACAGCAAGTATGTCAAATTATACAAAAAGAAACATATTCTGGTTCGGCCACATCATACATTCAATCAAAGGATGAAAGAACATCAGCTTAGATCTTATTTTCTTAAATTTGAACGAGTTGGAATCCATTAAAAAGTAGCCATTTTCAATTTTTTATGTTTTGTATGTAACAACATAGCTACAGTATGAATAACAACTTTATTTACCTTTTCTGTGGTGCTTAGAAAATACAAAATAAGTGAAAATTGGTATGCAATCATCACTTTTTAAATGGCTCAAACTAATGGGTGTCCCTGACTACCAGGAGACAGGACACAACAGACACTGAAGCAAGCATACATTAAGAAGTAACTATTTTCAGGATTTCTTTTTTGCATTTTTCATGTAACAAGGTCTCTACAGTGTGAAAAAAAAATTTGTTTATGTTTTTGTCCTGCTTAAAAAAATCACAAAATGAAAATCTGCATATAAGTATCAATTTTTAAAGGGGTACTGAGTAAAGAATATGATTGCTTTTAGAATGTATGATAAGTGAAAATGAAATCTCACTTTATGCTGAGAAAACCCTTTTTGAATAATTAAAATATCTTTATTTGTTCAGGAGATACAGTTAGGTCCATAAATATTTGGACAGAGACAACGTTTTTCTAATTTTGGTTCTGTACATTACCACAATGAATTTTAAATGAATCAACTCAGATGCAGCTGAAGTGTAGACTTTCAGCTTTAATTCAGTGGGGTGAACAAAATGATTGCATAAAAATGTGAGGCAACTAAAGCATTTTTTTAACACAATCCCTTCATTTCAGGGGTTCAAAAGTAATTGGACAAATTAAATAACTGGAAATAAAATGTTCATTTCTAATACTTGGTTGAAAACCCTTTGCTGGCAATGACAGCCTGAAGTCTTGAACTCATGGACATCACCAGATGCGGGGTTTCCTCCTTTTTAATGCTCTGCCAGGCCTTTACTGCAGCGGCCTTCAGTTGCTGTTTGTTTGTGGGCCTTTCTGTCTGAAATTTAGTCTTCAACAAGTGAAATGCATGCTCAGTTGGGTTAAGATCAGGTGACTGACTTGGCCATTCAAGAATTTTCCACTTCTTTGCTTTAGTAAACTCCTGCGATGCTTTGGATGTATGTTTTGAGTCATTGTCCATCTGTATCATGAAACGCCGCCCAATCAATTTGACTGCATTTAGCTGGATTTGAGCAGACAGTATGTCTCTGAACACCTCAGAATTCATTCAGCTGCTTCTGTCCTGTGTCACATCATCAATAAACACTAGTGTCCCAGTGCCACTGGCAGCCATGCACGCCAAAGCCATCACACTGCCTCCACCATGTTTTACAGATGATGTGGTATGCTTTGGATAATGAGCTGTTCCACGCCTTCTCCATACTTTTTTCTTGCCATCATTCTGGTAGAGGTTGATCTTGGTTTCAGGTTAGGTCTTGGTTAGATGTTCTTTAGCAAAGTCCAATCTAGCCTTTCTATTCTTGAGGCTTATGAGTGGCTTACTTTCATGCAGTCTTCTCTTTATGGTAGACTTAGATATCGATAAGCCTACCCCCTGGAGAGTGTTGTTCACTTGGTTGGCTATTGTGAAGGGGTTTCTCTTCACCATGGAAATGATTCTGTGATCATCCACCACTGTTGTCTTCCGTGGATGTCCAGGTCTTTCTGCGTTGCTGAGTTCACCAGTGCTTGCTTTCCTTCTCAAGATGTACCAAACTGTAGATTTTGCCACTCATAATATTGTAGCAATTTCTCGGATGGGTTTTTTCTGTTTTCGCAGCTTAAGGATGGCTTCTTTCACCTGCATGGAGAGCTCCTTTGACTGCATGTTGTCTGTTCACAGCAAAATCTTCCACATGCAAGCACCACACCTCAAATCAACTCCAGGCCTTTTATCTGCTTAATTGATAATGACATCACGACGGACTTGCCCACACCTGCCCATGAAATAGCCTTTGAGTCAATTGTCCAATTACTTTTGAGCCCCAGAAATGAAGGGATTGTGTTAAAAAATGCTTTAGTTGCCTCACATTTTTATGCAATCGTTTTGTTCACCCCACTGAATTAAAGCTGAAAGTCTGCACTTCAACTGCATCTGAGTTGTTTCATTTAAAATTCATTGTGGTAATGTACAGAACCAAAATTAGAAAAAAGTTGTCTTTGTCCAAATATTTATGGACCTAACTGTATTTCACATCTTGCAAAGGATCCCTAAAGTTAAAAATTGTGACAGCCACCATCTTTAAAGTGGATTATTAGGGAGCCGAGGAGGAGAAAAAAATCTTAAATTATTTTTGGCCATCACTTAAGGATATAAATAAACAAAGTTACATTTTTTAAAACTATTTAGCAGACTGTCTTCTGAATTGGGTGAATCGTAATGGAATTGGCAGGCATATGCTTGAAGTACCTAGTCATTTTAGGACCACACAAAGCCCCCCCGAGTTCAGAGACATTAGGAGCTGCATGAGGTGTTCTAGTCTAGTGTCTCTATACCTAAGAAAATAGCATTGGTTCCTGACCTCTTAAACTGTTAGTAACTTAAATACTGTTCGTGTCAGTGGGAAAAAGAGGCTAGTATTCTGAAAGAGAGAGAATTGGAAAGTATAGGGGAGAGTTTTTTGGCGTTCATTCACTTTACTTCAAAAGACCGAGCTATCCTGTGAGACAAAAATAATAATTTCCTGCTTAAGAAAGTATAGTGAGGCACCTGTTGTCTTGTTCTTGGGTACTGTGTATTCTCGATGACATTATGCAGCCAATGCAAGTTATATTTTGCTTACTTTTATTAATACATTTCAGACTTCTTGATATAGTTCTAGGCGTGAAGAAAAGCCCTGATGCACTGTGTATCATTAATTCATGTATACAGACAGACATACACACATGACCCCACATGGAAGTGTTCATTCGTTCGTTTTGTGAATCTGCATATTCTAGTATAAAATCATGGCACACACATACATATCAAATTTAGTTTCACTCAGTTTTCAGAACAGAAATGACATTTCATTGGTAATGTTTTGAAGTCTCACTTACAAGAGAAGAACTAAGACTTCAGTGTGACACTGAAGTATGATATTCCCATCATGAGCCATTTACCGATCTCGTACCAGCCTGGGACACATGTCTAATAGATGTTTGTTGGAGCTCCAGCATGGAACTAGCATTGGTTCTTGCCTGAATAGCAGCTCTGTTTGCTTTCTGCTTATAATCTGTATTTATTAAAATGCTCATTAGTAGTATTTATTCTGTGTCCACGTAGTAATACCTAAATGTGTGAAAAGAGTCCTTATCTCATCTTCATACCAGTGATCATTTCTGTAAGGAGAAAGACAGTGGATTAGAAGACAAAGGACAGTTTTCATGAACACTGTAAAGTCACCCCTATCAACATGCATTCCATCTTTATGCATAGTCTATTGCCTATATATATATATATATATATATATATATATATATATATATTGTGGGGGAAGGTAGTTTTGCATTCTTCTGCTTCAATTTGTATCTGATTCTGTAATTAATTAATTTTTTACACTGCCAGGTGTAAAAGAGGCAAGCAGGTGTGTGCCTCTGGGAGAGAAGCCAGCGAGAGCAGACAACTGAGAGAAGAACCAATAAAGAACATCTAAATTGACAGTAGGTACCTGAACAAAGGTACCAGAGAATGCTCCTTACATAGTAAAGCCATTTATTTGGAGTGACTTGATGGTGTGTTGAGGACCACTGCTGCCTAACTGTGGCATGGTCTTTTTATGTTTGTGTGTTTTTTTCTTCATTTGCTTCAGTCTTCTCAGCCAGTTCCAATATATTCTGTTAGATTAACCTATTAACCTTCTGTGTATGGGTTACCATTTTCATGTTTACCTTCTGATTAACTGGCTTGCTTATTTTTAGGACTTTTGCTATCTATTCATTACTAGGGTATTCTGTGCATCCTCTTGGTCCAAATGGGATAGCATCTATGAATAATCCAAAGGAAATGATATAAATAACCTTTTCACATATTTATTATTTTTGAACTACCAGCCTGAAGTTGTAAGATATTATAGAAAAGCATATTCCTCAATCCTCTCACTTAACCTATACAAGAGCTACCAGTAATAGTCATCTGTTTTTATTTTTTTAGTTATTCCCAAACCTATTTGAACCAATTCAGAGTCATGGAGGCTAAAGCCTATCCTGCAAGCATTGACAAAAAGGTAGAGCCCAATCCTGGACATAGCACAGAGCCATTACAAGGTCAATACCCACATTCAGATATTTTGAAATTGCAAATTTATATAATACATACACATTTTTGGTAAATCCATAGTACCTAGTGGACAACCCAGGATCATAAGGAGAGAACATGCTAGGGCTGTCAAATTATACACAAATTCGGGATCAAATGCTCATATTAAAAATAACTACATAATAAATATTGAATATATTCCAATATAGGATAAAAACTTTGTGCTACTTTAAGTATGTTTCTGTTTAATGTGCCTTTGCATGCTTCTTTATTATTAATATTTTTTCTTTTTTTCTTAAAATGTGTATGCAAAGTATACAGCACTTGTGACTATTGCACTGACTCAGCCTTGGAAAATAGAGCCCTTCAAAAAAATGTTGTGCCGTGAAAGTGACAGGATCAAAAAGATAAGAGTAACCAGAACATTTCACATAACTGTAATGTATATGTGAACTTCACTCAAAATCGCTTATTATTATGTTAAATGTATGTGTTATTTTAATCCCCTGTACCCTGCCCCCTCCTGCACCACTCCACTCTGCTATGTAGCTCTCTAGTCCTTGGGTCCAAAACATATAAAATCATTGATCCACTTTATGTTTTATAAAAGTTGAGGCCCTGTGAGTTTATTCGTGGATCAGAAATGGAGCTACTGAATGTACTAAATGCTATATTGTAATGTTCTTTACATTTTTATCTCTCATATTTTTTTATTTGGCAAACACTTACATTAACAGCAACTTAAAAATTCTGCTACTAAGTAAAAACAAATTCACAGAAAATTTTTTAACAAATAACAAAAAGTGTAGGTTTTAAAAAAAAAAAAAAAAGCTTGTGTGGAGCAGCCTAATTTCATAAGTTTGTAAAGCAGGTGCTGCAGCGAGTGTCCATTGGTCAAAGAATAACATAGAGGTGTAAACTAAATGGGATTCTTTCTCCCCTTTACCTATTTATCAAACATATAATATGAGTAACCTTAATACAGTACCTCTATTCCACCATGCCTTTGTTCTAGAACTTATGTGTCAAGAAAGGAGCCTCCAAAAGCCATATTTTGGCTGAGGAGCTAAGTGTGCTTTTGTGACACTAAAAATACTCTTTAAAGTGGCAATTTTAAAGCCGTTACAGTAATAAAAGAAAAATAAAAAATATGGCAGTTGTTTCCCATTATGTTTAACTAGGGGGTTCCGCCCCCTGCTCGCTTCGCTTGCCAACCCCTGGTGTTGGGTAAGCCGAAGTAAATTGATGTATGTATGAGATATATTGGAGTGTAAAGGTGTAGATGACGAACAAAGGAAGTAAAGAAACCATAGCATGGCACATTAGAAAAATTTATTGGAATATTTCTTTATACACAACATTTGTAGTAAAGATGTTGTGTTGTCCTTGAATGAGTTTTCCTTGGTATGGAGTATCTACAACTTTAACTTTAATGTCAGATGAACGCCGAACTCTTAAGAAGGCTACATAAAGTTGTCCATGTCCAAATACAGGCTCAGAGAGGTATATGCCAACTCTGTCCATGGTTTGTCCTTGGGATTTGTTGATTGTCATGGCAAATGCAGGTTTAATGGGAAAATGGTGTCATTTTTAAGTGTAAAAGGTAATTCCAGGTCAGAACTTGTAAGGTCAACTCTAGGAATCAAAACAGTATTGTTAGAATGTGATCCTGTAAGTACTTTTGCTTCAATAACATTGTCTGTCATGGTGTTGATGACTAAACGTGTACCGTTACATAAACCTTGTGTAGTATTAAGGTTTCTTAATAGCATGACTATTGTCCCGATTTTAAGGTTAAGATTGTGTTGTGGTAATCCGGCTGGGTTAATAGTGTTTAAATATTCTAAGGGGAAATTAAGATGCTCATTCTCGTCTTCAGAATCAACATTGTCAGTACTTAGAAAGAGGCGGCTTTCTCCAGGAAGTAACGCAATGACCTGGTTATTTATGCGATCAACGTCAATATTCTTTGGATAATATAGCCCGTTGTGTCAATAGTGGTATCTGGTCTAATGTGATCGCCGTTCCTAACACATACGTCACTAAGTCGTCGCAGATAAAGGCTTGAGGGATCTGAATAATATCTATATGCACTTACTGTTAATACGGAGCGTTTTCTGTCGTTGTACTGTTAGTAATGCATCACTGTAATGTGATTCACATATGCTGTGTAGTTTGGACGTGTGAGGATGCCGTATGTTTAATCCGGAGCGTTCGTTTATTCTTATTACCCATCTGGTGTCGAGCCTGTGTTTTCTGTGGTTGTACTATTAATATTGTATTACTGTAATGTGATTCACATATGTTGTGTTGCACTTACTGTTAAAATCACTTATTTACGTTAGTTGAGCTCTTTCGTTTCTGAGCCATGGGTACTTCCCTTGCGGTGTATAGGCGCATGTGCCCTCCATACTATCTCGGGTGTGACTATGCTGTGCTTTGTGGACGTTTGGGGACTCCGTACTTTGTCTGGTTTGACTGTGGGGCGGGACGCCGAAGCCTCTTCTGTTTGTGTTTTCCGTGAGTACATGGAGCCGTGACCGTGTGTCCATCAGTTATACGTTGTTTACCGTTAGTAATATGGATATTTGCACTTACTGTTAATACGGAACGTTTTCTCTGGTTGTACTGTTAGTAATGCAACACTGTAATGTGATTCACATATGCTGTGTAGTTTGGATGTGTGAGGATGCCGTATGTTTAATACGGAGCGTTCGTTTATTCTTATTACCCATCTGGTGTCGAGCCTGTGTTTTCTGTGGTTGTACTGTTAATATTGTATTACTGTAATGTGATTCACATATGTTGTAGAGTCCGGATATTTGGGGCTTTTGTACCATCTCGGGTTTTTGCTTGCGGTGTTTTAGACGCGCGTGGACCATACTGTAATGTGCTTAATATTGTATTACTGTAATGTGATTCACATATGTTGTGGAGTCCGGATCTGTGTGGTTTCTATACTATCTCGTGTTTATGCTTGCGGTGTGTTAGAAGTGCGTGGACCATGCTGTGTAGTGTGGACGTTTAGTTCAGAAGCGCGTTGTAGGCGCCTGCGCCTTTCGTACTTTCCTGCGCCTTCCGTACTATCTTTGTGGACCTGTGGGGCCTCCGTAGCCTCTTCCGTTTGACTCTGGGGTGCAGCGCAGAATCCTCTTTTTTGTGTGGCTGTGTCGTTAGTCGTTAGCTATGGGCGCGTTGTTGCTTCATTTCTCATTCATGTTAGTTGAGCTCTTTCGTTTTTGGGCCGTGACTCTTTTGTTTGCATTGGATCAGACCTCGCTTGCGGTTTATGAGACGCGCTCTATGTCTCATGGTCCCATCGCCGTGTACCTGCGTCCATGCCTTCCGGTTTACCATTCTCAGTTAGTAATATGGATTAGAAAGGAAGCCACCTTTTGTTTGCCACAATGAACGCTAAACAATTTTAATATAAAACAGCAACAAATTAGTGCTCTCAGGTTCAAAGAGTGGAATGGAACAAGATCTGGAACAAAATGATAACTTTGCTACACTTGAGAAGTGTTTAAAGTCTGTTATTTGTAAACTCCTTAATCATAAAGCAGAGCAATGCGGTAGAAAAATCTTTCTGTTTTATAAATGACTATACAAGTAAACAGTTAAAAATGATAAAAATGTTGACTGTGAAAGTGATGTGCAAAACAGATGCAAAATAAAGAAGTATTGCAACATAGCATTTCTGGACGGAATTAGTTCAAGTTAAAAAAAGTTGTTTTACAATTGAATGTTACCATTTGCCTTCAGAAAAGATTATTTTCTTATTTGATTTAAATTATATTCAAATACTTTGTGATACTGGTTTTGACAGCCCTAGAACATACACACTCCACACAGAGACGAACCGGGCATGCCACCATTCTGCCCTTCACTCATGATTAATGCAATTTTATGCAATAGAGAACAGAAGCCTATCCTAACAGGGACTGGCGCAAAGGAGAAATCAAACCTAGACAGGAAATCAATTCATCATAGCGCACATTTATCCTCATTCATCCAGTCTGGGCCAGTTTAAAGTTATCTCTGAACATAACACTCTAATATGTGTGATACTGGTGGAGAATCAGAAAGAAAAAACCTATGTAGATGTTGTGAGAATATGCAAACAGTTATGTTCCCAGTTTTTTGGAACTGTACGGCTGCAGGTGAGTCACTTAGTAATGAATGATCCACTTCTATTCAGAAGTGAAATATTTGCTATAAACCTGTTGATAGTGGTTTATATATTTCTCAAATAGTAATTATAAAAAAATAATAATATATCAAATAATCATCAGAGACTTAAATTTAATGTTGCGGGCTGACACAGGATGTCAGTCTCTACACTTTTATTTAAGTAATATAACTTGTGTATACATTCATGCCACTGCTTTTCATATGATGATTTCCTATTGTCTCTCAATTTATTTTAACTTTTTATGTATAAATCTAAAGAATTTAAATTGCAGCAAATTGACAAATGGCAATACTGCTGGACTTATCTCTGCACCTTCTAAACAGCACAACAGCTTGTTTTAGGAAGAATAAAGAAGGATTGTGCAGCATATAATTCTTCAATACAATGTTCACATATCATTGTTTGGTGGGAGGGTTACAAAAATAAACACAAATAAAACAGAAGTCTTTTCCAGCAGTTTGTTTTCTGTCTTCAGCTTCTTGTAGTAGCAGCACTGTAAGTTTTGTTTTAAATGGACCAGCTGTGTAAAAATAGACAACTATATTATGTGTCTTTCAGCTGAGGGGTAAAAAGGAATCATTATGTGCAGAATTTACATTTGCTTGTATTCTTACCCAAACAATAACTGTTAATTCTGCAACAATGACCATTACTTAAAAACATGCAAGTCATTATTTAAGAGGATATCTTTGACCTCATTGACACAACATAAACAGTTACAGGGTACCCAGCTACTGAAAATAATAGGCATTCACAAGGTATTAAATTTTAAATTCAGATATATATAAGAATACCCTCTTGAATTATACTGACATGTGCATTTTCAAGCTATTGTGAAATGAAAACATTATGTTGCATAGTAAAAGTAGTTTAGTTAACAAAATATATGACGTAACATTAAACAAGGTTTCAAAGCAGCCAAACACTCTATAGGTGCTTCATTACCTTTAATAAAATCATCTAATTATGAATTTTAATAATTATTAGGTACAGTAATGTATAAACCCACAATTTTAATAAGTATTAGGTACAGTAATTTATTAACCCAGTCACTTTGTTGTTGTTTTTTTTTAAACTGACAGCTAAAGGGCTAACAGCTGAAGGGCTAGCTTGTTCGGACTACAAGTTGAGCCCAGTCATTTTCTACCTCTATAAATGATTCCACAGAGGTGAGAAAAGTTTGTAAGTAGTACAGCCTTCCTATGGTCTGCTAGGTAGATTAGGGGTAAGACAGAAGCATTTTTGTTTTTTTCTTGTTGAATGCCGTATATTGAATGAATTAGTTTGTGAGGCAAGAGTAAAACAAAGCTAAGTTCAAAATGGGAAATTTTGAGTCTATTAAGGTGATACTGGTTCCTGATTGTAATTGAACTCTTAGAACAGCATGACATCAGTCTTTGAATTATGAAGAAATTAAAATGTAAAATTAGTAAATTATCAACAACATACATTCTCTGTTATTGGCATTTTATTATGTTGATGGTATTTTTCCTATTAACAACATTCAGTTTAGCCATACCTTGTGCTGGATAACTAGGAGAATTAATTAATGGCACTTTATTATTTTCCAGTATCCAGAACTGAACCTTCTTATTTAAAAACTACTTAGAAAGAGTCCCAAGAAGGATACTTATGTTGCAAAATTCAGAAAGTTTAAATTCATAAACATAGCTTAGCTTTACTAAGAATCTACAAAATATACCCTGTGGCACTGTTTGAAATCTGATGGTTTCCATGCTCTGGCATGAGAACAAGTCCAAATAAATGGGGAAATCGTTAAATTCACAAACATACATACACATACATTTGATCTGGGGTAGCCATTCCGTATACTTAGTACAAATCTGCTGTAACTGAAGAACAGAGTAGTAATTGACACTAGAATTACCACAGCCTACGAAAAAACTCGTAGATCCGTCCCACCTTAAATCGCTTCTTAAATCCGTTCGCACCTCTCCGACAGCGTCTTTTGTCTTCTAAATGTGTAGATAAAGACATGCTGCAAGCAGCCGGCTATTCCATCCCCCCACTGACTTAGAACGTGCACGAACTTCTCCCAGCTCATGCCTTGATTGATTATCTGGGAGTGAAGTGGAGTGTTAGAGTGGAAATAATAGATCGTTATTTGAAATACACGCATTTCATGTGTGTTCCGTTTCTACAGTAATCTGTGTAAACACATTTTTAAAACAGAAAGTTTTTCATATTCTAGTAGTAAATGACAAAATGTAGGCATAAACTATATAATGTATGAAGCCTGAAGTCCAAATATCAAAGAAACACTTTCACGAAAGGTACAAATATAACAGAACAAGTGCGCTTTTATTCAAAAATATAACTACCGAAAAAAAAAGCCGCCTTAGTGTGCGACATTGACACTCATTTACTATGACTGCCGCTGTGGCGCAACAGTATCAGTTGCTGACTGGGAATCAAGAGGTCACGAGTTCGATCCTGTTCGTCTTCCTTTTGAGAAGTGAACTGCTCTTATTTTTACTATTTTAGAATAAAAAGGTACATTTGATTTCAGTCTGTAACAGCCGGTGTAATTTATGATATTTGTAAAGGTTTGCTTTGTTTTTGTTTTTTTTTATTCACTTTTCATTCTCTGTCGCGTTCAGGATCCTTCCCTACCCCATCTGACAGTGCTGTTTTCACATAAAGACGCGCTATAGCTCTGCAGTGTTTCACGGTACATACGACCGCGTGTTTTTTTTTTTCCTAATCTTGCCAGTCCCCACATGTTGCTGTATGCTGTTTCTTTTGTACTCCAGGACATGCAGAGGAAAGCATAGTAAAGAGCAGTAACTTCAGCACTATATGCAATCATCAGACACTCCCCATCTGACACTGCTGTTTTCACATAAAGATGCGCTATAGCTCACCCAAGGAGCACCCTTCCTACATTTACGACATGTGTACTTGTTGCAGTGTACACACCTCTCTGTGCTATGGTTCCTATTACACTGAACAAGCACCTGTAATTTGCAGCTCTATTCATTATCTCAAAACACCACGTACATTCACAGTAATTCCCAGTTATGTCCACCACTAACACCCACGCCCACAACCATACAGAACTGATTCCACATCAGAGAATTTCCAGTTCCAGCATAAATTCACACCCGATCTGACACTGTTCGTTTTCAAATAATATTGCATTAGTGCGATGATGTTTTCACAGATATTGTCTTTCTTACAGGTGTGTAATAGAAACCACAGCATAGAGAGAAGTGAGTACATTGTAACAGGTACACACGTTGTAAATGTAAGAAAGACAATCCTTGCGTGTGTGTGAACTGTTAACATTTGAATCTGATGATTGTATATAGCGCTGTTACCAAGTCCAAACAATAACTGAATAAGCATTGAGAACTGTCAGGCCTTTATAGAAAGCAACCAGGAAGGTGTGTTCTTGTAGAGCTGGAACCAGAAATGATGTCTTCTGTTTCTTCTTTGGAGGGTCTGGAGAAGAGGGAAGAGAGAGAAAGTCAGTACACATTGCCACCCCCTGGCCCAGAGTAGAAGTACAATCATTTAAGCCCTTTGAATGCCTCTGATGCGCGTGTGTGTGAGACTAAATATTAGACACATATAAACGAAAGACATTTTTTCGGGGCTTGCATGCACCTCACTACGAAAGACTTGTGTGCAGCAAATCTCGCCGCATAATAACGTGCAAGTGAAACACCTCAGCAACGGAGGGCAAGACAAGTTTTCACTAAAAACAAAGATTAATAGGAGTCATATGCCAGCTATAGGGCTATGATATGGTATTGGCAGTGTCTTCTTACGAAAGATAGTGGGGCAGCAAGCACAGGTGGGTACACGTCCTCTGCCCTGTGTAATTCTTAAGAGTATAGTATATATAGTAAAATATATATAGTAAAACTACTAGGGAGTCTTCAAGTTGTTTCTCATCCTGAAGACCACATGCAGCTAGTGTATAATATATATGTATTATTATATTATTTTATTTATATACATATATATATATATATATATATATATATATATATATATATATATATATATATATATATATATATAATGCAAAGTTCACTCACTCATCAACAAAAACACTAGTTAAAAAACTGAAATGTGGCAGGATGGTACATCTGGGACACTAAGTATCTGCTAAAAAAGGACATTTAAATATTTCAGTATTTAAGGGTAAAAATATTCCAAAGAGAAAAGCAAAATACTGTACCTCAAAATCTCAAAAATGTAATTGAAATTTGACGATGTTACAAAATACAAAATTAGAAAACACGTTTTATTTGTTAATATTTATTGATATTATGCTAGATTACATGCTCTGTGCTGTGCTTAGAGCGTGTGTATGTAAATTAATGACACAGCAGAAGTGACTGATGGGTCAGGAAAATAACACCTCTAACCAATAGGGTGAATGAATGACTGAAAACTGGGAAGTGCCCTGGATAGGAAAAAAGAGACATGATCATGAATGGAAAGAGAAAGTTTAGTGAAGCTCAAAGAAAATACAAAACTCAATGGTTAGCAAGTGTTGTTTTTTGTTGTTGACTACCGGCACTCATAGATGTGGATAGGCTTATTATTAATCATCCATTCAATGATGCTGGTATTGAGTGGGTCAGAGGATTTGTTTGGCACCCCATACATAACATCACAGATCTTTGATGTATAATCATCACAACTGACAGTTCAAGGCTCTGCCAGAAAGTCCAACCCACTGTCTAAAGTGGTCGGTAAGATGCTGTGACCAATGGTGTCAAATGCACTCAGTTCTAACAGAATAAATACTGATGGAGTATTTGAATCAGCATTAAGACGTATGTCACTGACTACTTTTGTCAGTGCAGTTTCTGTAATATAATTTGGTGTTAAACTTGACTAAAACTTATTCAGGATAACATTTTTAAGTATTCATTTAACTGTTGAAACTACTTTTTCTTGAATTTTACTTAAAAAAGAAGGTTAGAGATGGGTCTAAAATTGTCCAAGATAGAAAACATCCAAGATTATTTTTCTTGAAGTGGCTTAACTACAGAAGTTTTTAGTGAGTCAGGAAAAATGTTTGTGTCAAATGAACAATGAACTGTGTCACATACACTGTAGATCAGAAAATTAGAGACGTCTTTAAAAAAACCTGTAGTGACTAGATCAAGGACACATTTCAACAGTCATAACTGAGTAATTATTCTGCAAAGATCAGGTAGGCTTATTTTAGCAAAGGAGTTTAACTGACTGTGCTCACTGTATTGAGATTAATCTAGGTTTGTGCTTAAGGTCTGCATCTTTCTTTGAAATGAATTGAATGTTCATTCAACAGACTAAGCTGGGTGCAAAAGACTGCAAATGGTTGTAAATAGGATTCTTGGATTTCCTGCACTATAATTTATAATTTTGGAGAAAAAGGACCTTCTATCTGATTGAACTAAGATAATATATTTATTAATGTGAGTCTTCAGTGTTTCATAATGGACTGTTAATTTAGTTTCATAATGAACTGTTAATTTAGTTCTTCCCCATTTATTCTCAGCCTTATGGCATTCTCTGTTAAGTTTTCAAACTGCCTCTGTCTTTCACAGTATTACATCTGTGGTTCATTTTTTAACAGATTTTTTAGGGAGGTACAATGTCCACCACTTCCTTCAGTTTTCCCCTAAAATAGTGACCTTGGTATTTGTGTTGCTAATTGTATTAGAGTAGATATTAGAGTAAGACTGATTATTTCTAATATTAGAAAAGGTACAACGTTTGAAATACAATTTGTTATGTTTCTTTTGTTTTTCCATGTGGAACACAGGCAAGTGAAGTGATCATCTCATGGTGACACAGTGTCAGCAGAATTTCAACCCACAACATCAAGGTTTGAAGTCGTTGGTCCAAAGCCTTAACTGCTAAATTACTCAGCAGTACTTCTGATACATCCAATTGATTAACTAACAGCACTATAATGGAGGCCCATGGTGCTGGGCAAAACTTACTGGTCGAAGCTGGGTAACACAGCTCGTTTTATATATATATATATATATATATATATATATATATATATATATATATATATATATATATATATATATATATATATATATATATATATATATATATATGTGTGTATGTATATGTGTATATACATACACACTATATATTCATAGCATCCGTTGTCTGAGTCCCGATCTGATTGTATGGGTGGTTACTAACCAGGTAACACAAGTGGTTGGCCTGCCAGTCGGCAAACATCCGCCACGGGTGCCTTCTCAGTTGTGAGGATCCCAAATATATTGTCACAAACTCCACAAAGAGCCATAGCAAGGTTTGGGGCAGCCACCCATATATTAATTTCCTGGCTGCAAAACTTGCAAAAATAAATGACAGCACTGATGTGCACAAACTGGAGTCCAAAACAGAACTGAGGGAACAGGGGAAAGGTGGAGGCTTTTAAAGGTCAGGATAGGAAGTGACGGGATTGGAAGGGTCTTCAGCCATAGGCTCAAAAACCGGACGTGACATCAAGGGGGCCGGAGTCGGCAAGGCCTTCCTCTATAAGTCCTGTCCCGGAAGTGACATCAACAGGGCCAGGCAGAACTTCCCGTGAATGGTCTGTAGGAAAGCAAGAAAAAGAGTCAGTGCACCCTGCCATATCCCGGTTGGTCAGATACAGAATTGCCCTTACTCAAGCCCATTAGCTGCCTCCCATGCACACGTGTGTGATTATATATATATATATACACACACACACACACACACATGCCCACACACACACACACACACACACACACGCATCTTAAAGCACATGATTCAAATTATTATCAATAAATGATATATTACATACTCAGATTACCTCAATCGATTACAGTGTCATGGAAGGCTGGAATCAATTCTGTACTGGGTGTCAAGTTTGTCAAATGGCCCACTCAAGTACACATCCACACACAGCCCATTTGTCATTTACTCTCATCAAACATATTTTTTGGGAATGTGGAGGGAAAACTGCAACACTTAAGAAAAAATGCCAATTTTACATGAAGGTAATGCAAACTCGGACAATAATTGGGCAGGGGATTCAAATCTCAAAGGGTGGATTTGTTAAGTAGCATTACTAAACCCCTGCACTGTAGTGATATTTATTTCCTCATATCTAAGGTATGAACGGTCTCAAATACAGATATGTAAATAGAGACAGACAAGTTTCTTATTATGGTTGTGTACAGTATATTTTGAGAATATTTGGTGGGTTAGCCATTTATGTAAAATCTTCATACTATTATAACATATTTGTAGTTGTTTTCATGTTATGGTCCTGCATTTTATGATACTAAAATACCCCCTAACTGTTGTTTGTTGTTAGCTTTAATCAGCTGTTGAGGTTGTCTGGTTTGGAATTATGGAAATAAAGCAAATAAGAAGGCCCTATAGGTTTCCCAAACTACATTATGTAGTTTATAGGTTATGCTTGTGTTTGATCCTTGTCAGAGTAGTTTCTAAAATTTAAGATGCCTATGCACAACTCAGTTTTCTCTGTCCTAATGCTACTTGGTGGCACAGAAGAACAAAATAATAACATTTTGATCTGACTGCTGTAGTCTACTAAAACTTTCTACCATAGCCCTAACATGCTGTCATTTACAGAGTCTTGCTTCTTACATCTCAAATGTGTCAGATTATTTCTGTAAGAAGAGTAAAGACCTCTGTTAAAAATACCAAAATATTCTGTACATGCTCTGTGTGTGTGTGTGTGTGAGTGCGTGTGTGTGTATATATATGTGTATATAAATATGTATATATATATATATGTATATGTAGTGTTTGTGTATGGTGTTTTATTTGTTGCCTAAATATTTTCTATTTTTTATCTTTATCATTGCTTCCTATGCCTTTCTTTACATGCTGAGTATGGCTATTAATTAGCAGAAGGAAATCTCTGTCTGTATGCAATTTATTATAGCAGTCTCTGGTCTTGTCGTAGCTCACTGGAAACTAAAAATAAATCACAACCATAGTGGATGACATTTGCTGCATATTTTTACACTCACCATCCAGCACTGGAAGATAGTGATCTAACAGAAAAATTACATGATAACAAATTGTACTATGCTACAAACACACAGCAGTTACCTTGTGCCGTCTTTGCTTTCTTCAAGCCAGTTCTGACATGTATCAACATGGCCTCATGAATCATTGTGGTATCATCGGTTTGCCCTTGGCTGTTTTTATCTTGCAGACACTTTTCAGACCTGTAATTATAAAGTTCATCCCCCACCCCACTTCAAAATAGTGATTGAAGTTGTTTACAGAACATGAATAAGCCAGTTGTAGGTAAGGGGATAAATGTTGCTTTTTGGGATTTCAGGTGAAGGATGAATGTGGAAATGTTGGAAAGTAAACATTTTAACCAGAATAAAAATTATGTAAAATCAGATTTTTGATATATTGCCTTTCCAGAATTGCTTTACATGATTTTCTTTATTTTTTATGTATTTATTTAAAAAAAGAAAAAAAAAGCATCTGTCATGCCCATGTCAGTCAGTTCTCCAGGGAGTGTCATAAAGCAGGCTGCCAAACAAATACAATGTTAAGAGCTGAAACAGGCTTTTGGTGACACATGGCTGGCATTGTGCCCAAGTGGCACAAGAGTTGTTCTTAAAACAAGCTTAAATTGCAGTTTTTGCTTTGTAAATTTCTATCAATGTGTGTTGTATTTTGGAACAATTTTCTCCATGACGGTGGCCATGGTTTACAGTGATGTATTAAAGTATGTCTAGAAAAACCTACATTTGTTAAGAAGTACATAAGTGACTATTAAAGTTACTTTACAATGAAGCACCAAAATAAGTAGCTTTGTCAAGCAAATGATAAAATTACACTATAAGATAAAAATGAATTATATTAACATATTACTAGGTAACAGTACATGGTATACTTGACTTATATATATAACCAAAGACATGCAGATTACATTATGTTAAGTGTATGTGAATGTGTGTGTGGTAAACTGGCCCTACAGTGACTTGGCATTTTGTCCAGGGCAGTTTCCTGACTTGAATTACATGGGTTTGAGAAAGGTATGGTATAGTGTCTGCACGTGTTTGTGCATAACATATATAAAATGCCATTTGCTATTCAATGAACTTAATCCAGTTCAGCATTACGGAGGGAGGAACCTATCCCGACAAGAAACAAACCTTAGGGCAGCTGTACATCATTACAGTTGTCAGTTAACCTGGTTCATACATCTTTGAGATGGAAATGTAAAATGTGTTTTTGTGTTGTTTTTTTTCTCAGTGTGCTGTCATTCTTCATATACCTTAAAAGTGGGACACGTTGGATAAATTGGCAACTCAACCTTGCTTCATTTAGTGTTGGTTTGTCTTTGAATGTGTCCTTCCTCAGAGTGGCTAGTTTTCTCCAAGATACACTCTAGACTTCATTCTTCCATTTTCTCTTTGTTTTAATATCTTAATAATATTAAAGGTTGCACAGTCCACATTTAATCGAATTCTCAGGAACTAGAGCCTATCTTGGAGCCCTGTGTGCAAGGCGTGGAAATAGCGTGGAAATAGCCAAAAACAAGGCACCAGTCCATTACAGGAACTACTTATGCATACATCTACTCTCATAATTACATAGGACATTTTTTGTCACCAGTTAACCTAACCTATGTTTGGGGATGTAAAAGGGGAACTAGAGTACCTGGAAGAAAACACACTCAGACAATGAGAGAATGTGAAACATGGACAGGGTTTTGAGCTCAGGACAGTGGATCCATGAGGTATTTCCACAGGCCACTTTGCCCCCTAATAATATGCATAATACATTAAGCAAACAATTAAATAAGAACTTAAATTCATAGTTAATCAGTTCTCCTTAAAATATGAGTAATTCAACCAGTACTTTCTTAAAATGACTTGCTCAATACCATTTTCACTTTTTCATTTTGACATTATTGTTTATTATATACTGTATTTCATAGTATTGTCAGCATATGGATCTTGAGAAGCAACTTATCCAGTCTCTCTTTATACTGTGGAAAGAATCACACTATATGTTTAATATGTTTTTTAATGTGTTTGAGATGGTGGTCACAGTGAAACATAATATCATTAATATCTTTTTCTCTCAATACAGTGCTAATTAATATACAGAATTGACCTAATAATGCTTAAAATAAATGTTGGAGCCCTTTCTCATATGTCATAGACTTGGCTTCTGGGTTTAATTCTAAAATAACTCTTTCGACTTTAAAGCACAAATATTGGAAAGCCAGCATAACAATGAATCAAGAAACAAAGAAATAGTTTAATTATGCTAGCCATGGAGACAGTGGTATAATTCATTCCTCTATTAAGATACAATAGGTATTACAAACCAGTGACACACATCTATGTCATTTTTTTCCCCTTTCTAACAGATGTTTCCATGGTGCACAGTTAAAACTATGAGCAAAATCAACTATCACCCAGAATGTTCTTCAGCCTCATTCAGAGTAGTACAAGGGGCAGCACTGCCTTATTTCTAATAAAGTGCTTTCCTTGCAGTTAAAAAAAACAGCACTTTCTACTTTTATTCATACTTTTGTGTGCATTCATGGAAGATTCCAAAATTTATATTGCACATTTAGCAGGAACCACGTGGGAACTTGTACTTCATATTTCTGCTTCTGGTGAAGATTGACTTCTAATATTTAATTTAATTTTTAGAATTGTGCTTCTTTTTCATGACCCACATTTATTGAAAACAAGTCCTCAAGTGGGTTTTTAAATGCTAGATATGTCAAGGTTAGAGATTCTTAAATTATTTATAATACAGTATCAAACACAGATGACAAAACATAGCACTAGACATTTTATAAATGTGATGTCTTGTGGGCTGGAATCCCACCTAAAGTTGATTACTCATGTTAATAGGCAAAGTCTCAATACAGATTAGAAAGGAAAGGTAGATGCTAATGACTCAACAGGCTTAATTTTGTTTTAATATCTGATACAGTATCATATAGAATGTAAATGAACAATTAGAGGATGCTGAGGATCAATGCTGCCACGTGTGAATCCTGGTCCTAGATGCAAATGGGCATTTGTTCTGTTACCATATATACTCACATATAAGTCAGGCCTTGAAACCTGAAAAATCGATCATAAAATGAGACCCGACTTATACGCCCGTTCAACGTTTAATTTAAAACCAGCTTCATATTTCCTTCTGATCGAACACTCCTGCAGCCTGGTGGGTTTCAATGCAATAAATCAACCAATAATTTCAAGTCTTGTGGGAGTATAAATGTGTCAGGCATTGACACACATTCTGTAACAATTTTACTTAAACTTTGTCAAACTGGAGTACAGAAGTTAACACACAATTTTATTGTTCAGTTTTTGTAAAATAAATAATTCAAAACTTATCTCAAGGCTAATTTAAATTTGGCTTGATTGTGCTGGAAGTACAGTTGTGCTTATCATATGTCAACTAGAAGAGCATTGCCTTGTAGTGTTCTGTCACATACATGTAAGCAGAATATAAGTGTTCTGAAACTGTCTTTTGTTGCAAAAAGTATGATCTGTAATTATGCAGGCCGCAGTATATTCAATCTTACATTTTGCCATGTAAAGAACTAAGCACATTTTGTGTGAACAAATGCAAAATCACAAATTTTAAAGGCAATTACAGTGCCAAAAGTATTTTGTGCAAATTGAAGCTGCAGTTTATGGATACAAGGATGAATGCATCCTTTGTAAGTATGATTATTTTAAATAAAATTGAAAAAGTACAAAAATGTAACATTGCTAATAATTAAATAAAAATTGATAACAAGGACAGTTATGAAAAAGGAACATAGAAGAATCTAAATAGTGACAAACTGGGTACGAAAATCACTTTTAATATTTATTTGTAATTACAGGTACATGTAATGTGATGCATCCAAGTCTTATGTCCCATGATAAAATTTCTATGTAGTGTTATGGCTCAAATTATCACCTTTCAGCTCTTAAACTTGAGGTTTTGCTGTTTCTTTCTGTCTCTCTCTCTGTCTCTCTCTCTGTCTCTCTCTGTCTCTATCTATATCTATCTTTCTTTATATACATTGGTTATACTTATGTGTGTGTGTTGTTTTTTTTTTTTTTTACATATATGGACATATCAAGATTTAATCTTCATTTAAACAGTTCTTTTAGATAAAGGTGATGTCATTAATAAAAACTGAAATTTTACTTTGCAATAATTTACTCAATGAAAAATGAACAAATGATACAATTTCCATTTCTGGACAAAGTAAGTACACCATTCGCACTAATAGTTGGTATTTAGCAGAAACAACCTCAGTTAGAAGTTTATTATAACTGTCTAGCAGTCTATGACATCAGCTGGGAAAAAGTTTTTTTTTTCACTCCTCCATGCAGAATCCTTTCAGCTTTGTGATATTGGAGGGGTGTCTTGCGTGCACAGTCCTTTTTAAACCTCCACCCCCATCCTAGCATTTTGACATTTCAATGGGATTCAGATACAGACTTTGACTTGGTCATTCCAGAACTCTCTATTTCTTTATTTTCAGTCATTTTCTTGGTGCATTTACTGGGATGTATAGGGTCATTGTCATGTTGCAAGGTCCACTTTTGGTTGAGCTTCAATCTTCTAATAGATAGACTCACATATTCTTCAGGCTCTCTCTGGAACAATGAAGAATTCATAGTGGATTCTATGTTGGTGAGATTCCCAGGTCCTGATGCAGCAAAGAAGACCCTATCCATAACATTTCCAGTGCCATACTTTACAGTTGGTATCAGGTTCTTCTCATCCAATTCTGTCTTTAGTTTTTGCCAAACTTTTCTTCTGGTACTGTGGCTAAATAACTTTTTGCTTGGTCTGTCATTGTTCCAGAAGTCCTGGTCTTTGCTTAGGTGTTTTATGGGCAAACTTTAGTCTTACCCTGATGTTCTTCCTTAACAGCAAAGGTTTTCTCTTGGCATTCCTCCCAACTAGATCTAATTTGTGCAGCCTCTCTCTAATGGTAAACTTGTGCACTTTGACATCAACAGTGGCAAGAGCTACTTGTAGGTGTCTTGATGAAATTCTAGGGTTCTTAGAGTAGTTTTTCATCATCTTGCATTTTGCTCTCAAGTTAACTTTATGGGGAGGCCTGGCCTGGACAAGTTGGCAGTTGTTTGAAATCTTCCCCACTTGCAGATGATCTTCCAAACAGTGGAAACGGCTGATTTCCAATTGTTTGGAGAACTGTTTAAATCCCTTCCCAGACTCATAGGCATGTATAACCAGAACTGGGATGGAAAAACTGAAGTACTGCAGGAAAACCCTGTTATCAGAATCAAACTATACTTTCTCTAACTAAACTGAAAATTGCAAAATCATTTTTTCACACACTTTTCTTCTACTCACCTTATTTCAGTTACACTAAACATTTCACCATTTCTTTTCTTTCCCCCTCCTACCACCTCTTCTAAAACAACTTCCCGGTTCCATGCTCAAAAGTCATGTTGCCTGACATGGCTTTTAAGCCTGGGCTCATATTTACTTCAGGTAACCAATGACAAGTACCTCCAGGTTATCCAGTGACCACCCAAAGTCCTGGTACAGTAAGGGCATTGCTTCTGAATGAGACTCAACTGAAGTTTATCTCATTCAGCATATTTTGTAAAGCATACCATCGCAAAACATTTTATACAGCCCACAAGAATACAGTTCAAAGCAGCAACTTAACGATGTAGCATTTGTAAAAATCAGTGTTTTTAACATTTAGAGATACTATTCCATTACTCTTGACAAAGGATATGGTTTTTTTTCTATTGATGAAAAAATCATTAACTCCTAAAGCCACTATCAACCTGAAGGTAGCCACCATAGCACAATCAACTAATTCAAGTGTAATTCTTTAAATCTCAGTAAAATTGGTCATTTTTAAAATTGAAGAAAACATACAAAATACATGAATTTATCAAATTAATTCAGATTATCTGCAGATAAATAGTTTAGCCAGAGATTAGTAGTAACTGTAAGATGCATATCATTACAAAAGTGAATTTAAAATTCCTGGAGTATATCATAAAATATTTCAATCTCATTAAATCCAGTGTTCTGCTGTAACAACAGCAACATCACTTAGCTGCATAGTTGCTATTGTTTAATTTCAAAAGAATTTCAGGTACACTGTATATTGAGCTTGTCTATATAATGACTGAATATTAATATTAATGTCAAATAATTTTTATCTTTTCACTGTAATAACATTTTTAAGTATGTGATTGAAATTAATCTAAATTTTGGCAGTTACAAGGATTCTATCATCTATAATACAGAGTCAGAAATAGAACTACTGTAAAAATAAGTTAAATGTGTTGTATTTTAGCCACAAACTAAACCTGAAATTGATTTTTAGTTGGTGTGTTGAAGTGTTAAAAGCTGGAAGTGAAAAAATTAAGCATTTTATACCTGTTAGTCAGAAGGAAAAACATAGTAAAAAGCAGGCAAGATTAAAAACACAGAAAGTAAGCAAAATTTACAAAGAAACTCATGACAGTAGGCAATTGGCAAAAATTCAGAATATATTAACATAAAACTTTTGGTCTTCGCCGGGCTTGGAGGCATAGTACTTGAGCAACTACTGAAGAACTTGCTTCTGTTTTGTACCTTTCAGTCACATGACTTCTGCATTTTCAGATTGTGAAAGCAACACAACAGCCCGTAGATGAGTAAAATAATATATAAGCGAGAGATGAAGGCAGAGTTCAGGGTCAAAGCAAAGTGTCTAGCAGTTTTATTATAGCCTAAATACTTTTGGAAATTAACCCCAAGTCATTTGTGGAATGGTTAAGACAAGTTCAAAGTTTGAACTGAGTGAGTGCCTCTCGGCCTCTGTTTTGGTTTCAGATATTATTTGTTGGAAGTAATGTGGTACAGTATGTAAGACTGCAGTCTTGCTATAAAGTACAGAAACATGAACAGATGCTATATTCATAAGTTTTTACAAATACTCAAATTGTGCTATCCGTATTACTAGTTTTGACTCAAAAATGTCTTGCTCAACATGCAGTCTTTCCTATGCAACGATTCCACTGTTCAGGTAAAATAAATATTAACGTATTAGCAGACTCAGTTGAAGAGAAGTGCACAAGTTCATTGCCACATTTAATTTTTGGCTGTTTAACCATCCACTTTTAAGTTCTAGTCCATTTACATTTTTAGTTTGCTTTATATAATAAACTAAGAAAAATTGCATGGGAAAGATCACATGTTTAAAATTTGTTGTTTTATTGGAAGGAGGAAGTAATATATTTAACTGAAACGTTTGTTTAGTTTTGAATATTTAGAGCCAGATTTTAATGTGTGTGTGTGTGTATTTTTTATGTATATCCTGCTGCATGATATATTCTTTTAAACCACACGAACTCTTTTTGATCTAATTAGATAACTTATCCTTTGTTTTCTGACCCTTAAGTGGTAGATGAAGGTTAGCCAAATATCACACAATGCCCAATTTTTTGTCTCCCATAGATGACAAAATAAATATTTCCTGCACTTTGTTCTGTTCAGCCAAATAGTTGAGTGGCAGCCTATTATTTTGGCACAAAGGGAGATCAATTTCCTATAAAATGTAGTAGGACTTTTTGTTTTGAACAACATATTAAAAATGTTTCATGAGAGTCATGTTTTACTAATAACCTTTTTATCTAAATGTGTGTGTGTGTGTGTGTGTGGGGGGGGGGTGTTGTTTTAAGTCAGCAAGAGATTTACTTTCTTATTGTTTTTAAAAAGCTGACTTGTGTGTAGCTAAATATCCTCAGGAGACTGACAGGGATTTTGCAGACATGCCAGTGTGAAGTTGGTGGCTGTGTCACACAGTGCATATGCTGTTCATACAAGGGTGGTGTAAGAGACACAAGGAGGCTACAGATGAAGATGCTCTAGGCAGAATTTTGATTTTTTTCTAGCTTTTACTTTGTTACTTTGCTCAATTTTATTATCATAAACTCTGATTTCATAACTTGGAGGTTCACAGAGATGTACACTGCTGCTCTAATGTCTAAATTTGTGTTATCCTTATAATTGTCTTTAACATAAGAACAGAGAATGTGTTTTGTTTAATAACCCTTTTTAATTCAAATTATTCAGGAGTTATTGATTAGTTTGCTTAAAAATGTAACAGGCTGTTTTTTGATTCAATGAAATTAAAATACTTTCAGGCAGTGCTTCCAAAATGTTCTTGTGTCATGTTGCTTTCTCATCTGTGTTCTCAGGGACTAGTTTCTGATGTGATTTATCTCACCTTTCTTGGTGATTTAGTTTATTCCCCAGACTAATCAGCTTCACAGATACTTTCTCAAGATTTTTAATGCCATTCTGCAGGTGTTTGTTATGTTACTGTACATTTACAAGTGTTATTCATTGTGAGTTTTATAATTAAGTATAGATAAATGCTTACCATGTTAAGCTACAATAACGTGAGATTAAATATTTGAGAAACGAATGATAAAACAGTTAAGGAAATGGAATATACCTGTCCAGGTACAGGAAGGAATGAATTAATCTACAAAAGAATAATAACAGAACCACAGATAAACCTCTTATTGGAATATCTATTTAAGTGGATACTATGTAATGCAGTTAATGCCCAGAGCACGATCTGGATCAAAAGAACCAGTTAGTGGAAATTTGGTAATAAAGCAAAGTTATATCATAGTGGCTATTGTGAATCAGTTACGCATTACAAGTAACTAAATAACTAATGAGAGTAAAATCAATATTTTATATTCATTTTTAAATATAGTATTGAATGTGGGTGGAACAGTGATGCAGTAGGTGGTACTGATGCCTTATTGATTCAGTATCCTGGGTTTGAATTACGCACCTATATATTGTGTGTGCAGAGTCTCCTTCTCTCTGTGTGGGTTCTTCTCCAGGGGCCTCATGTATAACGCCGTGCGTAGAACTCACACTATAACATGGCGTAAGCACAAAAGCAGGAATGTGCGTACGCACAGAAAAATCCAGATGCAGGAATCTGTGCGTACGCAAACTATCATCTTCTTCCACTACATAAATCCCAATCAGCGTGAAAAGTAACATACGTGCACGCGCCTTCTGTCCCGCCCCAACTCCTCCCAGAATTATGCCTCTTTGAATATGCAAATCAATATAAATAGCCTTCTGTGAAAAGACAATGCGAAAAGCACGGGGGAAAATATAACAATTTCAGCGAATACCAAGTGGAGGCAAAGGAAAAACGTACTATTTGTTGGTTTAAACAGTGGTATAATCAACAAAAGAAAGTTGATCAAGTGACATAGCGCGTCGAAGAAACTCGAAAGCTCAAGTTCACAAAGTCGCACACTGCCCGAAATAAAAAAGAAGTTCTCACATATCAAAGTCGGCGTGAAAAGGCGACTCGTAGTGGACCGTCTGAGTGTCATATGAAAGCTTATTAGGGTACAGAGAAAAAAAAATAGGCACACAGTGGGGAAAAAAGCACGAAATATCAACTTTAATCTCGAAGTTTATTTTGTCATTAAAGTAGAACATCATAAACTTCATCTTAAAATCGTTTATTTTACTAGTTTCTCAAGTAGCACGTTAAATGCTTTGTTCTGTGTTTGATCTTCTATGTGCTCTATGTGTGTGAATCACTACGTGCTTCCGTTCTTTCTCTTTCTCCGACAGGACACAGAATCCATTACATTCGTGATATTACAGCTCTCTGAATAATTAAAATACTGAGATGTATACGTGATATCTTTTTCATGATGATAGGAATAAAAGCATGTTATTAAACACGGGAACACGGTGGCGCAGTGCTTGTTCATATCTCACGCAAGAGGCTTGCTGTGCCATGTGCGACCTTCGATGAAATAATTTATTACAGAAGTACTGTCTCTTTCAAACGTACTAACCTCCAATTCCTGTCCTTACTTTTCTTTCTCCAAATACCCAATCGCCACACAATCAGCTCTGTAATAGACGTTAAGCCATCTGTAAGCTTAGAATGCCAATTCTTCAAAACGTTTAAGGAACATTGAAATATCTTCGTAGTACATGTTTAATTATTCTATCCATCTATCCTTCCAGTGTCGCGTCAGCACCAGCAATAATACAGCGCAAGGCAGGAGCTATCCGTAAACTAGCTAGCGTTGCAGCACCGTGTCCTCACATGTTTAATTATTAACAATATACATATTATTTAAATGAAGTTAAAGTTTTATCTGTATACTATAAGCAACATATTTTGCTGCATTTCATCTTAAAAATGATATTGTCATCATACGTGCTTTATAAAGTGGTGCAGGTTGTGCAATATTATAACTGTAGTGCAAGTTTACAGTGGGGTAATTGTACTTATAAGTACAAACAGTTCTACAGGGAGCACTTGATGGACTGATTGAGTGCGTTTATAGTTCTTGGGATGAAACTGTTTCTGAAACGCGAGGTCCGTACAGGAAAGGCTTTGACGTGTTGTGGCTGAGGTAGTGTGTGCTTGAAACTGTATACCAATAATTCTCTTTCCGATCAGCTGCTGCTGTGATTCCCCACTCAGATACAGTGATATAAATACTCCGAGTGGTGCAGTGAGAGTAATATGGAAAAAGATGTTCCGCTGTGGCAACCCTTAACGGGAGCAGCTGAAAGAAGAAGAAGATGCAGTGAGCGTAACAACGCTAAAGCAGTTATGGTATTTGGAATACTATGGCTATTCCCTGGACCATTATATTGCTACAGGTTAATTACAATCAGATGCATCACACTAATAAACAATATGCAGTTAATTTCAGTGTATTTATAAAGCCGCGTCAGGAATGTGGATCTAAGAAAGAAAGGGTGACCACACAGGAACAGTAGCACTGCTTTGACGCTGGGTGCCGCCAGTCTGCAAAACTGAGCGGAAAAATTGCGTACATCAGGGTATGAGGTACCGTGGAAATGTGCGTGGCTTTACGCCAAGTTTAGGTTTTATACATCGCGATTTGAGCGTGGAAACGTTCGTACGCAACATTTCTGTGCGTACGCACCGTTTATATATGAGGCCCCAGGTGTTCTGGTTTTCTCCACCATCCCCAGAATCAGGCAGGTTAAGTTACTTGGCAATTTCTAATTGGCTCTTTGTGAGTGGGCCCTGATTGGTGCTCATTCCTGCATTGTGTCTGTTGCTGTAGGGGTACACTTCAGCACCGATTGACTCTGAATTTGATTTAGCAGGTTTTAAAATGTCCTGGCTGTTATACCTGCTGTAGCTTCCTGAAACTCTTGTCATTAGCTTTTCTTTACTGCGCCATTTGCCATGTCTTTGGCTCCTATTGAGGTTACAATGCAGGACTACAATAGAATGTCTATATTTCAAAATCCAGCATATGTTAAAAGTTGCTAAAACTGCTTGCTTAATGTGGTTTTTAAAAGGTTGAAAATGTTTACCTAATGGAACAGTCAGTATCTAAATAACGGAGGAGAATACTTTCTGCAAGTGTTCCTTTTCTATAATGAAACTACTTCAGGTAGTATTCTGGTAATTATGCTGTCTCTTTAAATAAAATTGACTTCCATGATACATTTAGTCAGCAGAACAGGCAGCAGCATGTGAAAAATATCTTGAGTATGATTTTAAACAATTCCTACAATATGTGAATGATATATTTACATGCAATCATGACCAAAACATTGTGCCTTGTAAATATCTAATTTTTGACCTTGGTTTACTGCCTGGAGTTTCATTTATGACAGTAACCACTAGGTTCTTAGGAATGAGTGATATTGGTTTTAGCACCTTTTGAAGGAGCTGTTTATTTTGATCTACATGCCATGTGTATATTGGCTCCAGCCCACAGCTATTATGCTGTAGGCCTGTAAATTCAGAGTTAAAATTAGTCGAGATTTGACATCAGACCCCAGCCTGGACAACACAGCACCAATTCCCTTGCCAAATCCAGAAGAGGTTTGTAATGCACCAGGAATCTCTTCCACTGACAGACAACACTGATTATAGAGGCTAAATGTCAACATTGTTCTGGGTAGCTCCTGGAGATGGTCCAAAAGTGTTTAATGTGCTAGATTTTCAGGATCCCTCCACCAAACCCACCCCCTGCTTTTCACATGCAATAAGTTATGCTGTCAACTACTGTGTTCCATTTCTGTGGAAAATGTAATAAATTTCATATGTTTTTTCTTTATGGTGCAATTTTTCATTTTATGTTAACCTTACTTACTCAGGCATACCGTTTCATTTGCAATGCCACAATTAATCTTGTTTATAAAGACAGCAGTGCTTAGTAGATTTGTATGTTTCAAATGCTGGCTGATGTTTAAACTTCAGGAATGTATTTGAACATTTATTAACTTTCTTCAAAGTCTATTGATGAGGTAATTCAGGTGTTTAAATTTTAGTGTAATCACTCTGTGATTAGTATACTTAAAATTGACTGAAATATGCTGTTAAATAATGACTGATATTAACATTAAATGTAAAATAAGGCATGACAAAAGACATGGGGTAAAGGTTGGTAGCTCATTAAATCCTATAATAAGTTCTAAAAAAAATACAAAAATAAAACTTTTCTTTAGAATTAAAATTTTAATGTCTTTATCTAAGCAAATACTTTTTTGGAATTTGCAGTGAGAAGTGGAGCAAAATGATACCTTTTATTGGCTAACTGAGTAGATTAAAATATGCAAACTTTTGAGGCAGCTCAGGCCCCTTCAAAAGCTTGCATATTGTAATCTGCCCGATCTATAATCTACCTGGACTCGATTTAGGTGTGTTTAAAAATGAACCAATGGAATATTATTAATGCCCATTCTTAATAAAGCCTTGTTCTGATGTTTGTATATTTTTGAGTGTTGATAGTTTGGCTGATTTAAATATATATTTTCAGACTATTCATTGTTTTAAATTTCTCTGTTATTATTTAAAGAATTACTTAACACCTGCAGGTCTGTTTCTGAAGAAATGACCTGCTGTATACTGTATGCATATATATGATAATTATATTAATAATATTAAACAATTAACTGGGCTGAATACAGGGAAATAACTATAATTCATTCTGGCTGAAGACAGAAAGCGATGAAGCCATATGGTTCATAGTGTGACCAACCCTCAGCCTGAGAATGGTTGAGGTCAAATCAGATCAATATAAAAAGAATTCAGTTCTTCCTTGTAACTCTTGACGTGCATACTGGCCAGAAGATTCAATTGCCCTTTGATGCAGTGACTTGTATATGATTTGTATGTAATGTTTGTGTATGGGATGCTTTCTTTACTGTGATTTCCTCCAGTATTAATGATATAGGCATATAATACGAATTAATGAAAATTTCTTTGCGACTTAAACTTTTGATCATAAATTGTAATTATCAAGTATAAAAATGGAAGAATAACAAACCTAATTGAAGTTTTAACTTGTTTGTAATTTTAACAAGGAAATCATAGCATCTAAGAACCATGCATTATGTATTCATGAGGTAGCATTAGTAAAATGTTTATCGTCTATTTACTGGTGCACAGTTACACTAGCTTGTTCAGTTAACTGATTGTAGTTTTTGTCCTTTTATGATTCTTTCATCCACGAATAAATATGATTAATATTAAGTATTATATTATAAGAGACTTTCATTTTTGTGTATTGGAATCAATTAGAACTGGGTCTTTATATGCACATTTACTTTAAGACTTTACATGACATGTTTCTATGAAATCCGAATACTGAAATATTTGCTCATTGACATAGCTCCTCTGTTAGGCTCTCTGGGGAAAGGTGCTGACAGAAACCAGTGTTAAGTTGATACATTTAAGGTTTCTACAAAAAAGGGGAAAAAATTGTCTCTTTAGAGACTTAAGTTTCATGGCTATCATTATCATAAAAAGTAAGAGTGTCCAAATGATTTTAATGCTATGTGTATTTCAATTGTAAACATGTGTTCCTGAAGTTTGTCAGAGTTAACTAAGTTAGACATAGTTAGCAAAGCAAGTTGGACAAAGTTTGGTGGGCATACCTTAACCTTTCTAGCTAAAATGTGCCCTTGGCTGTATAAAAAAAGAAATCTAATTTAAAAAATGTGCTCCTTGGTCTGTTTCTCCTCAGCCTAAAATGTGGTAATTAATAGAGTGCGAAGTATGAATGAATACAAATTATTGGAAACTTTCTTACACAAACACAATAAATATTGTACTAGTAAATTGGAAACCACCTACGCAATAAATATTATGCAAGAAAATTAGAAACAACTTTAGTTAGAGGCCATGGCTTTCAAGAAAAGGTGTAATTAATTAAAATAACAATAAATCTCCTAAATTACATAATACACAATGAAGAAAAATCAAAAAACAAATTATTTTTAATATTAAATTTTAATTAAGGAAATGATTTGTTCTGTTTCCTTTTGGTCTTGTAAGGCAACCATAACAAAAAAGTACATACAATACTTTGGGAAAATGTCTGCAATTAGTAAAATGCACAGTCATGTAAGTACAGCTTTTATAAACACATTTTAGCACACAGTGTTTTTATTTTCTTTTTAATTTAACAAGGAGATCATAGCAATGAAAAACTGTGTATTATCTCTATTAGAATGACATTCTGTCTGAAACATCAGGAAAAGTCAGAAACCAGACTTGTAGTGACAGTGAATCAAGTGACAGAGTAACAGCTTATCCTTGTAAGGTATTTTTTTCAGAATTAGCCATCATTCACTTTGAACCAAGTTAAAGGTTTGCTTAGAAATGACATGGAATATTAGGTTACACTCAGTTAAGCTTAAAAATACCCCAAACGTTATAATTCTGTAAAACGAGACTATCATCAATTAGTGCTGATACCAACTGCAACTGCATAAAAAAAAATCACAGTTTACAATCAAATGAAAAATAATTCATTCTTTAATTCACTAAAGACATACAATGTTACAAAATGTTCCTATAAATATTCTTTAGTGACACTGGCTTGTCATTAAACAGCCATTCAAAGCTCTAATTGTCTAATCTTTAAGGCAGGACAGTGAGTAGAATCAGTATAAATATCCATCAGTTTGTTAAATATTTAATACATTTACATTTAAGATTTTCTAGTACAGTAGAGGAAATTGGTTATTTCATTTTGGATATGTTGTTCTTATTTGTTTTTGTATACTTTGAAATAATTGAACTATGAATTAAAGGCAATAAACAGGATGAATCATTTTGGATTCCAATTCAGTTCCAAAAATAAATATTGTACTTTTTATTATTAGGTGGAACAGTAGTACAATACGTAGCAATTGATTCATCACTAATATTACCAACAAAGAAGTTTTGCTACTTTATTTAGAGTGGTAAAATGGCTAGTCCTGTTGTCTCATAAATCCACAGTGCCAGATTTATATCCAGGTCTAGACAATGTCTGTGTGATGCACTTTTATTCTGTTTATGGGTTTTTTGTTATTTTTGTTAGTTCCCACATTTCGAACTTGGGCAGGTTATATTGATTGGCGAGTATAAACTGGCCCAATAAGAGTATATGTGAGTGTGTGAATCAGTATGTTTGCAGCTGGGAAGACTAAGATTCAATTAAGCATTATAAGAAAATAATGAATGGACCAAAAAATTGTTAGATAACACATCCATTAAAAAATACATACATTTTGTTATGCCTGTGCTGTGTGATGTAAGAAGTGGGGAAATCCACATTTCAACAACTCAACAATGCCCAGATCAAAAAGTTGACAGGATCAGACTCCAAAAAAGCCCAATTATAGTTCAGGGGAAGAAGGTGCAGTTCATAAAGCATTAAATTATCCTTGAGAATATCATCATATAAATAAAAAAGAAGCTAACGCATTCCAAAAAGCAGTTTCTGTTCAGTGTGAAATAGTCAAGAATCGTAACTGGTGGAAGCTAATAAGAACATATTAAAACCTTTAGCTGAAATTTGAAATACATTTTGGGATTAACTGCATGTGATAGATGCTTCAATGGAAATCTAAATGTGCCATATCACAAAACAACAGTAGATTACTGTGCTCAAACATATATACTTTAACTCTGACCACCCGAACCACGACAGATTTGTAAAACTTATCCATATGTCAAATGTTGTACCCAGGGGGCATACAGGAGGAGCAAGAGGGAAATTATCTAAATACTTTATGCATTCTTCATGAAAATGTTTGGCTATAACTTTAATAAAAACCCAGATCGCACACTCCATTAACATATGGCACATATTCCCTGATCTCAGTGATGATCTGGCACATAAATATGCTCCCCTTCCTAGAATCAAAAGCCATCTGTGAAGTGTTAGTATCCAGTATACATTATTGTATCCTGCTCAGCTGAGGAACACTTTCATTGAAGAAAGTGTAGTTCTCCTCAGCCTTGGTAGAGGCTTTTTATCTTTGTAAAAAGATACTTTATTACATATCAGTCCCACTCATATTCAGACCACTATGTACTGTAAATTTCTACTGACACATACACTTATCAGAGTAACTTATCTGATTTATATTTATGTATATTTAGATTTTTATTTGATTTCTCAGTTTTTATTCTTTTGATTGTTATGCATTAGCTTTAACCGTAAATTGCTTGCATTATCATAGACATTTACATTATTAATACCATGTTATATTACATAATGAGATATATAAATGAAAATAGTCACTTGTAGTTTTGAACCATATTTAAGCAATGTTCTTTAATACCCAAATAAAGACTACAGTTTCATGTTTTTTTACCTTTTTGATCAGTTTCTTTTTTGAATGTCATACTTCTTTCATGCATTTGTGTTAATGTTTTATAGTGCTAAGCAGTTTTCTGAAAATGTAAGCAGCATCCATCTTACTAACCGAGAGTTGTAAACCGGATATGGACGCAGGGCGCTGGGCACATCGAGGCGCACGCGCACTGCCGCCCGCCACAGAGCAAAAAAAGAAACGAGAGGATTCGAAGGTTGTATTACAGTACGGACGGAATCCCCACAGGTCCATGCTGTGACAACGCGCACGCCTACAACACGCTTGCGAAAGGAGTCACGGCTCAAACCAAACAAAACACAGAAATAAGACTACGACCTGTGAACTACACCTGGGGTAAAGCGTGCATGCCAGGTTGTACAGCCTCCCGGACGCGACTGCCCACACCACCGCATATACCATCCATGATATGTCTTCACGCAGCGGCTTCCCACCGAGGCGCATATTGCGCTGTGGCGCTCGCCCCACAGTCAGACGCAGCGGCTTCCCAGAGTCAGTAGGTGGCCCCCAAACAACACAACCTGTTCAAGCAGTCGGTGTCAGCGAAGGCAACAGACTCACGTCTCCACAAAACGAAACCGCTTTAATACAGATATGCTTATTGGATTAAATGACATTTCCCCAGACGCACCCGCCCTCCATGATATGTCATCCATCCACATATCGGACGGAACAGAAACTGATTGCCATTCTAGGATTTACGGATTTAATCGCGGGGTTACTTGTTTTACAGGACATGAACCTACCTTTCTGATCGTTCCTGACTTGTTTGGGGATGCAAGTGAGAAGGATAGGGTTTGGGCAATTTTTAATACTTATTTTTACTTACCACTCCTGTACAGGGAATATGTTGCTTTCTGTTTTAAGGTAAAACATTATTCGTTATTTTAATAAAATGGTTTAGTAATATTTATAAAAAATGTATGACAATTTAACAAACAGTATTACCATTTAAGTCATCTTTGAAGTGGCACATTACATCATTTAACAGTTTTGACAAGAATATGCCATTCAGCCCAACAAGCACTCCACTCCTATTCACAAACATCTTCTGAGAAGCAGTTGGGTGAACAAAAGCTTATTTTCTTTTCTTTTTTTTCAAAAGATTCCAAATGCACAAATTCAGCAGGTATTAATACAGTGGGATCTACTGACATTAGTGGACCTGTAAACCTGCCCAAGGACTAACATTGAGTTTCTAAAACCAAACAGATGACATATGGTGTCATTTACAGAAGTATTGCATGGTCTCATACATTTGATATTTGATAATAAACATTAATATACTCATATTGTTGATGAATTAAAATTTAATTAAATGAAGGTAAACAGAATTAAACACTGTTACAAAAGACAGATAGGAAACATCATTTTCTGAATGGTCTATCTTCTCATAGTAGTGGAGAAAGGTTCAGGTTTCAGATAAGGAAACACTAACATTACAAACAAAAGAGACAATTAGTACTTTTTTTATTAGTATGTAATGTTAATACCTAGGCAGTTTAGAGCAAAGCCAAATGTAGTTCATGAATGCCACAGAGCATGATAGTATTGTGTTAGTAAAGATTGTAAGAAATTGCTAGTCAGGACACAAGGAAATGTACAGAATGATGACAAGAAATAAAATCTGATGTTGAAACCCAACCACTCACCCCCACCCCCCTTTCCCAACCCCCACCATCTACACAAGATGTTGTTGAGTTGCTAATCATGAAAAAAAAAACCCAATAGTTATAATAATCAAAAGCTAAATATAAAAAAGACATTAAAACAGAAATAAAACATCATGGGAGCTAAAGCAAATTTAAAAGTTAAAAAATCACGTTAGAACAGGTAGAAAAAATTGTAGGCCACTGCCATATGCTGTCAGATAATCTGGAATAGGTCCATATTTTACTAGCTGTTGACAAGTGGAAATAGCCCAGTCACAAATTGTTTCTTTTCATAAGTATTTCTTATCAGACAGCTCAGTGAAACTGGTAGTGGCACAGATCAATGTCATTAGTATAAAGACAGCTGGTCAGACAGGGGAGTGTCAGTGTTTTGCTAAGCAGTTTTCAGAGGGCAATAACCTTTGACCTGAGAACAATAAGCACCAACCACACTGCTCATATTAAAGGAGGCTGTGAAGCAAAAACTACAGTATATCTTGTTCAAAGACTAATGAAATTACATTCATATTGCTGTGTCTAAAAGTAGCGTTATTGGGAAAGCTGCCTTTGTTTACTGGGATTCTCTGCAATTTATTGCAAGATCTTTTTTCCCTGTTTGTGTAATAAACTTTTTGGGAGCCTCTTAGGTTGAGCCATTTAAACTCATTTTGACGACTTAGTATATTCCTTTTTATTAGTGCCCTTACAAATGAATATTAAATGTACACCGTTCTCGATGGTACTTCAGATATTTTGTTGTTGTTTTTTTCATTGCTATCTCATGTCTGCCTTTCTGGTAAAAAAAAATCTTAATAACCTGACTACATAGAGTTAGGTAATTTTTCTGTATCCGATGGTCTTTTTTTCTGCATTTTCTGAGCTTCTTTGTTTTCTTGATTTTACATTTTATATTTTAGTAAGTTTGTACTACACAAGATTGGTATGTGGATTTTCTAATTTTTTTAATTTACTTTCAGTTTTTTCAATTTATTTTGTCCTCTTGCATAAATAATATTATATCATCTTGAGCCTTAGTGTAAACAAGGCAGTAATTATTTCTTCTTGTAATGCCATATTAGTGTTTTCCTGAGTACTTAAGTAGACGGAATTAGTGGACCATCCTAGTAGACAGTGTACTCTGGTGATTTTAAACTTGCTTAAGATCTGCTTACGTTGAAAGATGTAAGAACATGTGTAAAGTTTTACACACTAAAGGTGAAATGTTTTTCTTTGTCTTCTCAAAGAACTCCAATCAGTAATGATGGATCTGTTGTGATCTTCTATAAACTATTATCAGGAAAATATCACATTAAGGGAGCTAAAGGTTTCTGGATTATAACACGTTGGACATTATTTTTTAATACTTTGAGTTGCATTCATACAGGTGTGTGCATGTAATCCAAATGAAAACACTATCATGCTGCAAAAACAATGAGAAGATTTATCATACATTTATGAATCTGAAGGTCTCCCATAGGCAATAAGTGCATATAATTTAATGTGTGTATTCTGAAAAAATGGGTGTATTCAAATATCCTTACATTTAATTAATCAAGAATTAGGGTTTTGGTTATGTTACACTTTATTTTCTTTCTAATAATAATAATAATACATTTTATTTATACAAAGGCACCTTTCTAAGCACTCAAGGACACCGAACAAACGATAAATAAAAAGCACATTATAAACAGAAGTTAAAGTACCAGAAAATACAGAAAATATAAAAAGTTAAAACCAAACAAAGCCATTGTAATCACAGAGAAAAAGCCATTTTGAACAGATTGGTTTTAAGTTTACATTTGAAAGTTGAGAATGACTCAGTATTTCTAAGCTCAGTAGGTAATGAGTTCCAGAGCTTGGGAGAAGAATGGCAGAATGCTCTGCTCCCCATGGTGGTTAGATGGGCAAGAGGGACGGTCAGGTGGAAGGAGGAAGAGGATCTAAGGTTACAGGAGGGAATGGCAACATGAAGATGGTCGGTCAGGTATGGAGTGGCGAGGTTATGAATGGCCTTAAATGTTAACAGAAGAATTTTAAAATCAATTCGAAACTTAATCGGGAGCCAATGAAGCTGCTATAAGACCAGAGTAATACGGTGAATAGATAGGGTTCGAGTAATGATGCAGCCAGCAGAATTCTGGACAGTCAATAAGCAAAGATGGTAGAAAAGAAGAGGTGGGTTTACTAGCAAGTTATAGCTGGGTGTCATCAGCATAACAGTGAAAATGAGTGTTATATTTATGAGAGATATTGCCAAGGGGAAGAAGGTAAATAATAAAAAGAAGAGGCCCCAGGACAGAGCCCTGGGGCACACCTGAAGTAACAGCGATGGGTTGGGATGTGAAAGTTTTAAGCTGAATGAACTGAGTGCAGCCTGAGAGGTAGGATCTGAACCAATCTATTGGAGTGTGGGTAATGGCAATAAAAGATAATCTATTAAGGAGATTGGTATGACGAATAGTATCAAAGGCCGCACTCAGGTCAAGGAGGATGAGAATAGTAATTAAACCAGAGTCAGCAGCCATAAGGAAGTGGTTAGTAATATAACAAGTGCCGTTTTTTGTACTGTGGAGAGGACGAAAACCAGACTGGATCTCTATAAATACAAATTGTTATGAGATAAGTGAGAGTGAAGTTGGATAGCTACTATTTTTTCAAGAATTTTGGAGATCAACGGCAGATTAGAACTAGGGCGAAAATTACTGAAGTTAATAGGATCGACACCAGGTTTTTTTAGTATTGAGGTTATTGCAGCACTTTTAAAAGATGAAGGAACAGTACCAGTGGTGAGAGAGGAGTGAATTATAGCAGAAATAAGAGGGACCAGAGAGAGGAGGCAGGCTTTAACCAAATCTGTGGGAAGGGGGTCCAGCTGATAAGTAGATGGCTTAGACTTACGGACGAGATCTGAGATTTCTGAGAAAGTGGGAAGCTGGAAAGAGGCAAATATGTGAATATGTGGGTGTAGTTCAGAGGAAATACTGAGAGAAGCTGGACCAAGATGCTGATGTATCCTCTGGATTTTCTCATTAAAAAAGGACATAAGGCAATTACAAAAGCAGTTGAGTAAAGGTGAGATGGTAAAGAGTCTGGAGGTTGTGTAACATTATTAAGTAATGAAAACAATGACTTGGTGTTACCTTTATTAGAAGAAATTAACTGAGTATAATAGTTGGATTTGGTTTGAGCTACACAGTCCTTATAATAAAGTACATGATTTTTATGCATCTCTTTGTGGAGAAAGAGTCCAGTTTTTTATTTATTTTTACTAGGGGGCTTACCCCCTGCTTACTTCGCTCACCAAACTCCCTTGCCTGAACACACCCCAAGGAGACGCAGTCGCTTCTCCGAAACCCCCTCTTAAACGGTGATTCAATGGGAAACAATTTTTTTTTTTTTACCTCCTCATTTAGCTCTGGCTTGCTGCTGCTGCCCTGCTGCATGATCTGCATCTTGCGCGGAGCTTCAAACATTTAAAAGCCTGTACAGCAGCTGTCTTTGTTATCTACTCTTTGTCTTTTATTTCCGGCCCTGGGCGTGGTTAAATCTGTTGGCACAAAGTCTTGTCTTGTGGGATGTGAGTTCTTGATATTTTGTAGTGTATAATTTAAAAATGGAATAAGAATCTGAAAATCTAACAACACTCGCATTAAAGTTCAATAAATTCTGAAAAGAATGATACCAAACATATATATGTAGATTTTAAAATAAGCCCGATTTAAAGCGTGACAAAAATGTCACATAAAATCGTTGCACAAAATCGTTGCACTTTTAGGCTTATAATATATATAATATATATATATAGAGAGAGAGAGCAGATTAAGTGCAATTCTCCTGATAAGCCTACCACACTGTAAAATAATTGAATAAATGAAGTGGCTTATAAATTGTTAGTAGAGTAAAATCTTGCAATATACAGTATCTAGTGGCTCTAGACCATTCATATTCTGAAATAGATACAGTACCTGCGTAGGCAAGTTATGACAATTTAGGTGAATACAAAAATCTGAAAACAGGTCCATTGTATGGGATGATACATCCACTGTAGTGCAGGAAAAAAACTACCACAGATGCTGCATAGAGAAGGAAAATTGGGAAGATGGGAAAGAGTAAGTAATGTCCAATCAAAGCAGTTACTTCATTTAATTACTAAGCATTTTGAGAAAGTACAAAGAGACCCAGCAGTAGCTGTAACAAGAGTGTGCTATGTTAAAATAATGAGTCTTCATATTTGATTGAAGTGCTGAGGCTGATAGGCATCTCTAATATCAAGTCAAGGTGCCCTGTAGCTAGTTTAATTATCCTTAAAATTTTCAGCAAGGCTGCATTGTGAGATCACAAGATACCCAGGAATATCAGTAATATTATGTTCTATAAGAAGGGGCTATTCCATTTAGAGTTTTACACATGAGAAGGACTTGACTATAAGCTCTAATCATAAATAAGAAACAGTGACTTAAAAAGAGTTATTGAAATGGTCATATTTCTTAATTCAAGTTCCGTGCCTTGTCGCCATATTTTGAAATAATTATAGCATGAATAGTTTGAACCTGGCCATAAGCCATTATAATTGTCAATTCTGCTGGAAACAAATGAAAAAAGTACCATTTTAAGATCCTACATTTTTTGTTCATTTATATTTTTGGGGATGTTCTTCTGGAGCAGCTTCCTTTCAATCATGTCACACCTTTTCATTACAACTGAGGTCAAGACACTGACATGACTATCTAAAATCTGGAATGTTTCTGTTTAGACTACTCTATCATTATTTTACTCCTGTGTTTGGGGTGATAGTATATCAGACCTTTGATATATTTATGCAGTGTATTTATGTATAATATTGTGCAGAAGAATTATGCAGAATATTATACAATGACATAAACCTCTTAAACTTCTTAAACCCACTTAATCTACTGCAGGATTGTGAATATTCTGAGCCTATCCCAGCAGCTTTGGTCACAAGGCAGATAACAGCCCTGGGCCCACCAGGCACACAGCTATGCTCACACAGGGCCAAATGTAAATTGCCAGTGTACCTAACCAGTGTGTCTTTGGGCATGTGGGAGAAAAATATGGACATTTGAACTTCACACAGATAAGAAAGTGGTGCAGTTCAATAAAAATATGACAATGCTTGAGTTTGTTTAAGTTTGTGTTTGTGGCTTTTTTTTTTTTGGCTTTTTTATTTTGATGGACTGAACCCAGTGTTGCTTGGACTCCCTCTGACCTTGAACAGGATTATTTGTTTTGAAAAATAGATGGTTGGATATTATTTTGATACCAGTAACGGTGCACTGCACGATAACGTGCAGTGAATACACGTGACTTGAGCATTCATAGTATTCATCCTCTTTCTCTGTACGTTTAGCATTCGTTTGCTCAGACGTTGATGTGCTTGCTGCTTCCTGAGAAGCTCTTCTTTACTCCACCCTAGCACCCCGCTGCTTCTCTTCTTTCGTTGGCATCTTTTCGCGTTGAAACTGATTAAGTTAGTTTTTGTGTTGCAATTACTTAGTATGTTTTCTTTAATTTTTCACTTAATCTGGCACTTAAGTCTTCAATCTGCCTCAAGAATGATTAGCGAAGGTGGTAGGGAATGAGAACGGCGCCCGTACGCATGCGCCGCACGGCCGCCCTGGTGAGAGTTGATTCTACAATAAAAATAAAAAGAGTAATAAAATCATCACCAAGAAAGTGGATAGTAGATGTCACGTAGTATCTGTGCACCGAATTTCAAGTCAATAGGTGAAATGGTTTGCGAGCTACAGGTGATTTAAAATCCTGGACAGACAAACGAACAGCCACGGTAGCGTATTATAGAAGAACATACATGAAGACCATAACACATTTTAATACCTATATATTAAGTTATTCAGAAAATTCCAGTAGGTTTACAAAGGTTTTGTCATTACTATAGTCAGTGTTTTAAAGAAACTTTTGCTAGAAGCAAATTTTATAAAGTAGTGCCTCTTATGCTATTTATACTACAAAACGTTTTCAATTTTTTACAATAATATCTACAAACTTTAAAAGCTTGAGGTTAGCCTAACAGTGAAAAGAAAGCTTTGCTGAAAGATGAATTGTACTGAAAGTGTCTCTGCAATATTTGGAAATACAGAACAAAGGTATAAAATGTGCATTTATCTTCACTTAAAAGTCTGCATTATCCTATGACAGAGAAAATCTGATATAGAAAGGTTCCTGTAAATATTTTTCTGTCTTTTTGCTGTCTAACATGCTTCATTTAAGGTAACTTACAGAAGGTGATTACAAATTCAAACAAAATGAAGAAACGTAAATACAATTATTTAGTTTTGGGAAATGTACATAAATATGTGGAACACACATAACTGAACAGCATACTGCATGCAGCATATAGCATATTAATGTTACAGATGAATTGTATGAATTATAAGAAATATCATTTAGTCAATGGCAGGAATGCATATAGTGTTTAGAGAATACAGTATGCTAGCTAGCACTTTAGATGCTTTGACAGTGGCTTCATTCACATAAGCCCTGATAGCACATTTGAAATAAAACAATCATATAAACATCTTAACTGTTACAAAATAAGCAAACAGAGTTTGATCCAAATTAAGTTTTAGTTGGAATTAGAGTGGTGATTTATACTGTACTTAGGTAATGGACTGTCAAAAGGAGTAATATGACATGCAGTGGTTGGAATCTGATTATTTTATTTACCAGAACACCACTGTTTATAATGCTTGTTTTTTATGTTGTCTATATCACAGGTCTTTCAGATAAAGAAGAATATGAGGAATATAACAATGTTTATGCTTTTGATTATTGTGTGGTTCAAGCAGTATGATTCCCTTTATCAAAATGCACTGCTAATCTGAGAAACTTGTTTCTCACTTAGTATGTGGAAAAGTTGTTTGAAATGTAGGAGAATTTGTTTTCATTAATGCCTTATAGATTGGCTGTACACAATAGTTCCATAATTTAAATAACTCATTGTCAATAGGTATCATGAATGGTCCTGCTTCACTGACATACTTTTTCAAAACCTTTTCATAGTATGCTGAGAGAGTGGGGATATTCAGTAATCATTTTTCTTCCAAAGCAAAAAATATATATACTAAAAGTAAAAAGCACCAAGCATTACCACAAATTATGTAAGATCAGAGGCTTTATACAGTATCTTTCCTTTCATGCAGTACAGATACGGTTTTTACAACTGTTTTTCTATATGTAGCACCCCAGTGCAAAAAAGAGGGCCATTTTCATATGAACTTTCCTTTGCTTGCTTCACTTTCCAACCCCCAGGGGCAGGTGCTGGGCAGGTTGAAGGGCATCGGGGCACTCCTCCATTAGAAAATGCGATTCTGTTGAAAGAGATGGTATATAGAAGAACATGAGGTGTGCGGGAGGAAGATGGTTTGGTCCATAGTTATTACAGATAGAAAATAAGTTACTTCAAGAATTTAATTTTAATGGTCTATTTTAAATACCAATGAATAATAAAACATGGTAAAAAGGAAAATTTAGAAGTAAAAAACTAAAACATAATAAAATGTAATAAAACATATATAAAAAATGAAATTACATTAATGCCTCGTCAAAAACAATATTATGAATTACTTTATCCTCTAACTTACATTCTATAAACGTTGTTTTTTTGATTTTTGTTCACATACTGTTGAGGATATTTTTCTCTTTTTCGTTTTTTGGATGATTCTTTTTTTTGTTGATTTTTATTATATGCAGTTCTTTTTTGTTTATTTTTTTTCCTACATTCTTCATTAGCTCTCGCCACTCTTTTTCTATTGCAATCTAAAATTCAGCATTCTTGAATAGATAAGTTGCATTTCTGCATTGCCTGTATAACCGACTGCATTGAAGGGCAAGTTAGCACTGAGAGTGTCGCAAGGTGGTATGGAGAGTGGATGTGCGCAGTAGGAGTAATGATTGGGCAAGCGGTGTGTGTAGGAGAATGGTCAAGGCTGAAGAACGTGGACATGACAGAAAACTTATTTAATACAATAGAGAGAAGTACAGTCTACCACTCTTGTACTTTGTATTATTGTTATATACTTGCATATGTGTCTGTGTTTTGGAGTTGACTCTGTAGCAAAGAAAAACTGTTTAGAATAACTTCAACTTCAGTGTGACTGCCCATGGAAAACTTCACTTTAACACTACTTACAAGTAAAAATACAGTGAACCGATCAGCTGGCTTCTCTGTGTTTGCAGCATTTTGTGTACATTATAATTATCTGCATTGTGGTTAAATTAGACCGACAACTTCATGAAAGCTGAGCAAAATTTGAACACAAAATGCTTTATACCTTCGTTTTAGCCATCCATTTTGTTAAATTACTTTTTTCACTCTAGAGTTATGGAGAGTCTGTACCTCTCCCAACAGTATCAGATGGAATGTGAAATAAAGTATAAGACAGTATTATTCCACTGTTGTGCTGCTTTATTTTATTTTGTGTATGTGATTTGATTGTAAAAGAGTAAGTCACAAAATAAAATATTTGAGGAAGCAAAAATGAGCAGTATGAGAGATGATAATGGAGTTTATTAAGGTTCATTGGTTTATTTTTGACAATTTAAATATATACAGTTTCCTTTTTCTACAAAGTCGTTTCAACTCAGATTCTTTCCACTAGAAGTAGACTAGAAGTAAAATATTCAATGCAGTCATCATTCTTATATGAAACTTCCAAAACTCCATATCTTTAAATACCTGGATGATCAAAATGATTGGGGTGGGGTATGGTTTGAATGGCTTTCTGTAATAAATCAGCTTTCTTACAAAACAAAACTGACTGGTTAAATCTGTTAGACATAGTGGTTGTTCCAACTTTAAGACAAGAGGAGCAAATTGTAAAATTAGCCTCTCTATAAATATCCACTGTTGTTGAAGCACTTCTGCCTTTGTGGGTGGCTGTTTTGAACTTACCATTTGCAAGGACTTTACATGTTATTTCCATTATGCTATAGTGTTTGTATCAGCACTACAGTTTTTCTGACAGTGTCTAAAATGCATTTCAGTAGTGTAGCCATGCTAAATTGATAACAAATACTGCATATATCTATCAGTTTATTACTTTGTAAATACCCTTATTACACTGCAGGCCTGTGCTGATTTGGAGCCAGTCCCTCCATCTTTGTGCTAATAATTAAGGAATCCATCCATCCATTTTCCAACCCGCTGAATCCGAACATAGGGTCACGGGGGTCTGCTGGAGCCAATCCCAGCCAACACAGGGCACAAGGCAGGGAACCAATCCTGGGCAGGGTGCCAACCCACCGCAGGACACACACAAACACACCCACACACTCGAGCCAATTTAGAATCACCAATCCACCTAACCTGCATGTCTTTGGACTGTGGGAGGAAACCGGAGCGCCCGGAGGAAACCCACGCAGACACGGGGAGAACATGCAAACTCCACGCAGGGAGAACCCGGGAAGTGAACCCGGGTCTCCTAACTGCGAGGCAGCAGCGCTACCACTGCGCCACCGTGCCGCCCTAATTAAGGAATCACCTCTGGAAAACAAAGTGGTCTACTGCAGGGTATACATTGTCACAATTTGTAACACTCATTCAGTTTAGTTTAATTAAGGTTATTGGCAATCTACCTTACTGTACATTGAAATGTATTTTTTGCTAACCCCTCTAGTCGTATCATACATTACATGTGTGGCGGATGGCCGGTTGCTCAACCCGGCCGGGACGCCCAAAGAAGAGAAGGATAGGGGGATGGCAGCTACTGTGGGTCACTGCCTCCCTCAAAACGCCAGATGCCGAGCTCCCTGCAGCATAGTGATTCCCGCGGGGCACCATGGGATTTGGAGTTAGGCTTCTCAGCCCTGCTAGATACCATGGGTGCCTCCAGGAGACACTGCAGGGGGACCTGGAGATTCATATCCTTTCCATAGCCTGGAAGTACTATCGAGTCACAGGGATGGAAACCCCGAAGTACTTCTGGGCTGAAGAAAAAAGCAAGTTCTTCATCTGACCCGGAAGTGCTGGCAAGACACATGAACAGAAGAAGAGAAGCACTTCCTGGTCAAGGACTATATAAAGGACTGCTGGAGACCCAGCAAGTGAACCGGAGTCGGGAGAAGTGTGACGGAGCTTGCTGGGAGGTGTGATGGAGAGAAGAATTCTGTTTTTGGTATCGATTTAATTGTGTTTGTTGTGGCTGTGATGCTTTGAAGGCACTGTGCAAGGATAAATAATTAAAAGAATACTTCTTGGTGCTTTTACCCTGTGTCCGCATCTGTCTACTGGGTGTACTGGGGCAACAGTGCCCCCAAGCGTCTTACACATGGTACAATAATACAATACAGTGTAAGGGATTCAAGTGAATAAACATTACAATGTCTGTAATCAGTACCAATAATCTAACATGTTTTTCTCAAGAGCAGAGAACAAGACAAAAAAAATGACCATGTCAAAAAATGTGAAGGTGAAAAGATATCCTGCTATTGTATATATGGGTAGGATGCAGTTATGCATTTATTTTCTGATGTAAAGAGAAAAATAGTCTACATTTACGATCACAGTTTACAAAAATATGTGGCATGTAATAGACAGAGTTTTTGTACTATTTTTGTGATATTTTGCTTTGTTTGGCCAGGGACCTACTGTTTAATTACTAAAAGCTGTGTTAAACAGCAAGTAAAAAACATGGAAAAGCAAACACTGTAACCCATTGCCTTTAGCATGACTGACCATTTATATATTTTGCATTTATCACCAGAGAAATTAAAAACTCAGCGAACAGGTCCCAGTTCCAGTATTATTTAACCGTACCTGGATTATTTGCATATTTGAACAAGTTTGGTATGTGCTGCATTCTCAGTCGCTTCTCCTTGCAACTTGAAAGTAAACGTGAATTAGTTTGGCTTAAGTATTACAAATATCAAAACAAAAAAACACTAAAGCTCCTGCGTCCTCTGCATATGACACAGAATGCTAAACTTATTAGAATCCTTGCTTATTTATGGTTAAAAATGTAGATATTTACAGGAAGGTAAAAATAATCAGGTATACAGTAGCATGTCTGTTGTACTTAAAATACAAAGTAATGCAACATTCTCACATAGATTAGCCTATACACTTTATTGTACAGTGGTAAAATATTCTGCACCAACTGTGAATCTTCTGGTATATTGAAGAACATACCCTTTAATCACTATTCATAGTTTTTAGATCATTTTACAGAAAATATGTTTCAAGTAGTTTGTCCCAAACAGTCTTTACTGCTTTTTAATAAAAGAAACAAGATATTCTAAAACAACATAGTTGATTTAATTTACTTTTTCAGTTGAAGAGATAATTTAGCTTTCTTATGAAACAATCATATGGGCTAGATTGACTAAATTCTTTAAGTAGATTTCAGAACGTTTATTTTCCTGAAATTGGTTTCAAAAATATTTGGATTCTCACTATTGTGATATGATTTTTTACAGTAATTTTTACAGACATTTGTGGGGTCCTGCTGCTCAAGCACAATACAGTGTCAATTCTCATAGGCAATACTATTTCTTCAAAGAAAGAACCACCATCCTAAGGTATCTTCTGTTACACTGTGATAATGATACAAGCCAAAGCCCAAGATAGTGAAAAAGCAGGCATAATTTATTCCTGTGTAAATGAATCTCGCATAGTTCCCAACTTGTCAAGGGTATTGGTCTATTACAAATTACATTACAAGAGGAGTATATACAGTATCTGCCCAGACTATGTTACCTGACCACTGGCCATGGATTGACATTTGAAGGCTGCTGCTTGTGACAAGAATAGCTTCTGTTGTTTGATGTAGTGTTTTTTTTAGGAATGTCTGCTGTAAGTAGTTTTGGCATATATGTTATTCAGAAATTCCAAACTGCAGAAATTCCACATATGGATGCAACTGTAATGACTCCAAGAGCACTGTTGCACATAAAAGCAAGCACACTTATCAATTACTTTTCTAATCTTGTTGTATACAATACTGGGAAAGAATAATTCTTTGCATTTATATAGTGCTTTTCTCACTACTGAAAGCGCTCAGCAATTGCAGGTTAAGGGCCTTGCTCAATGGCCCAACAGAGCAGAGTCCCTATTGGCATTTACGGGATTCAAACTGGCAACCTTCCGATTGCCACTGCAGATCCCTAGCCTCAGAGCCAGCATTTCTAGCAGTACTGCATTTAAAACAAGATCTGACTATTTATCAGACATAGGTTTATTTCTGGACACAGTTGCCCACACACACCGAAGTATCACACCTTGGGCTGCTCAGAGATACCATTTAGCTAGCTGTATGTGTTTCGACGTGGCAGGAAACCAATGGTCCACAAAGGAAGCCTGTGTGAACAGGAGGAGCTCTTACAAACTCCGCACAGATAAGTGCTGAATTTTCAGGCCAAATGTTGTGTGTTATTATTGATAGCACCCACCACTCAGAAATGTTGTTCTAAAAGGAGATGACTAAATTGGGAACATTTTATTTTTTCAAAAATATGCAAGGGACTTCATAAATCAACAGGTTGCAAAAGAATTAGATTTACAACAACAATGGAATACCCAGTTATGTACTGTACATTGTGTTTGGAATCTCTAACAAAGAACTTTTTGGCAGTTTTGAAGTCATGATCTTCTTTTTTTGTGTGGTAATATGGTTTTAATTGTTGGTGTCCAACATTATCATTTATTATATAAAAATATAGTTTCTGAAGCGTAAAATGATTTTTAATATGCATCCTAGTATGGAGACAAAAAGACTAAAGTGAAATTTTGTTTCCCAAGGTAACAACTTTTTTTTTCAATAAGCACTAAAACAAGTAAAGGCTGCTATATCATTTGGACACCTGATTTCAAATTCTCAGTGTAATAAGTGAAACATTACTTCTTAGCCTTTGGAGTGATTCTCTGCCAGGAAACGTGTTTTAAATAAAGCAGAGTGTTAACATGACATCAGTGCTTACTACGACCTAGTTCATTTTGTTATTTTAAAAGCTATCTTTACCGCAATACCACAGAGGAAGTGTAAAACAGAACTTTTGTCAGTAGGACTTTCCTGCTTCATATTTCTTGCAGCTGTGGATTTTTGTGTTTTTCTTAACTTAAATGTTTTGCAGTTTTATTTATAACAAATTATTAGAGCTGGCATTGTTAGATGCTCTTTTTGTAGTTGATTGCTTTTTTGCACCCAGTGCTGCTATAATAGTCTCCAAACCCTCATGACCCTGTGTTGGGATGCATGGAGTTGAAAGGTAAATTAATGAATGAATGAACTTGGAAACTGCAAGAAAGTCTCAGTCAGAAGTAGAGAATGAACTGGCAACTCCTTCTTAACCATTAGTGGTTAAGATGAATGTGTAGCTTGTGAAAGCATTAGTAATTTATATTTCATATGAAGTATGTTTGATAGAGCAATGTGTATTTTAACTGCTAGTTTTTCTTTACTATAGACAGCTTACTCTGATTTTTTTTTTTGTACTTTGACAATAATTAATATGGTTTTCTACATTGTAAATACAGTATCCCGATTTGCAATAATATATTGATTGAAAAGAGATATAGCAGCCATAGGAGGTTGAGAAGGGCCAGTTTTGCATTCCCCAGAGTTAATCTCATATGGGATGTTTGCTAGCTGTGTTCATCTTCAGGTAAGCAGGCAATAAGCTGATGAATGCCTTTTTCTTTTATTTCAGTACCAGTAGTGTGAACTGAATGAAGAAGGCCCCAATTTAAACCACAAAGTCTGAGATGTAACACAAAATATTTTAATTTAATTTCAAATGACAATAATCATTTTAAAACCAATTCTGATAACCACTTTTCTATATAGAACTTAAGACTAACATATTCCTTTCAGTCTCTTATCTCATCAGTGCTTTTTCCCAGATTTAATAACTAATAATCACTCAAACTTCTTTATTGTTTAGTTAGATATGCTGCATAAAGCAAATAATACATTATCTTTTTCCTTATCCACAATCTTAAAATTATATCTGATAAAATGACCACCAAGTTTATGAAAGGGGTGCAGGTGATTCTGTCCATAAGTTCATCACTGAACATAATCGAATGTGCTTGGTGCAGTGGTGCACCAGCTCACCTGTTAAAAAACAATAAGCTTGTCCAAATAAAGGGTGTTGTTGCACAGTTAAAAGAAGGAGTAGCTTGGGATTTCAGAGGGGACATAGCAGAAACGTGTGTTGTTCTTCAAGTAATGTGAAGGCACAAAATTATTTTCAGCGTATACATAAAGAGTTCAGTTTCTGCGTTTAAAGCTAAATACACAATCAAGACACCCTGCTTTATCATAAAATTGTGTCTTCCATAATTATTTCGAGTATCAATAATTGATGATAGATTCCATTCCCAAATTACTGCTAGAATGTAGCTTTCAATTCAGATAAGCCAAATGGGCAAGTGGTATTGTAAAATTTTGTAATAATGGAGAATAAATGCTGCTAAAAATGTCATCTGTATCTAGCAAGCTAAATGCTACAATTATACCATAAGCTGTTCCCAGCGGAATACAATTAAACTAATAAAGAAAGAAAGTTCTATTCCCCAACTTCATATTTCCACAAAGAATATTTTGATTATTTTATCTTTTGAATTTACATTGTAAGTTTTCTTTGAATATACATGTTGGCTGCAATTTCTGGGCTGATTTTAGTTTTCATACTCTTATTTTTTGTTCTTTTCATCAAAACTAATGTTTATTGTACTTACATTTTTTTCAGCATAATGAATAATAAGGTAGTTGGCTAGTACCAGAGTACTGTGCTATCAAAATAATGATAATATGCTGTTATATGATTTTGATTTCTTGAGCAATTAAATTATTCCTCATCAATATTTCCATACATTTTTAAATCTTCTAATTGCATTGTTAAAAAAAAAAAAATTTATGGTGTTCATTTTCATGCGCATTTGCAATGAAATGGTTAATGCCTGAATAGAGTCCATGGGTTTTATTATGGACATTTATTGTAAATGTTAAAGTAAAGTGGGATTAGTGGGAAGAGTTAATATATTATTGTTGTTTTGTTTAGTGTTGCATTGGTAAATGGAAAATGTGAAGTAAAATATTTGGACTTTTGGCCAAATAAAACATTTTTTCACAATTTAACAATAAAAATATTAAACATAGCTTACTATTTACTAACATCACAAATAAAGTAGAAGGAATGAAATGGGGAAATATTTTGAGTGGCAAACTTTCAGAAAGCAAATTGACCTGTCTATAGTCATTAAGCAAAAAGCCATACACATTTACATCTGCCACTTTTCAGATGTACTTAAACATGCATTTGTTTAAAACCCCAGCTACAGTCTATTTCTGTAGTATTATTATCTTTAAAATTCAACATAAAAACTTAGTGTTAAAGTACTGTATACACATAAGGAATATTTCTGTTCCAAACTCAGGTCATCCAGACCAGGGGTGGGCAATGTCGGCCCTGCAGGTTTTTGTTCCAACCCAGTTTCTTAATGAGAAGTCAATTATTGCTGATGATGCACTTATTACTTAAGAGACATTTAGACGCTTTATTTTAGTGGTCTCGCTTCTTAAGGTTCTCCACCCTTAATTGCTTATTTCAATCTTAAACAGCTGTATTCAGTGTTTTAATGGCTCCTTATTAGCAATAAGATGTAAATGACAAAGCAGCCAGCAGTTCTCCATCTTGCTTGTTTCCATTTACATCTGTGTGTCTTCATCATGCACTGTTTGATTTAATAAAAAACTTAACAGAAAAATGTGACTGAAAATTACACATTTTAGGCTGCAAATCATTTAGACTACATCCTTGGAAAGAAAAGAATCTATGATATAAGAACCTTACATTGCAGACTAACAAGACATAAAATTAAATAAGGTCTGAGACTGGCAAGGATTGGTTTCTAATTAAGTCACTGGGTTGGAACAAAAACCTGCAGCCACTGCGGCTCTCCAGGACCGACATTGCCCACCCCTGATCCAGACTGTCAGTGTACTGTAGTATCTAAGACTTTTGGTTATCAGCATAAATCACTTGAGCCATGGATGGAGGTTTTGGCAAGAAAGATTGCTCTAGCAATCTAGCAAAAGTGAAGAGATTAAGAGAAGTAAGCAAGTATAATGATGGCTTTGAGGTGAGTTTTATTGCACCTTCATTAAGCTGTACGTTAATTCCTAAAAGTTATAGTTAGTGGTGAAGCTAATTATACAGTGATTCAGAATGAACTGTAATATTAGGATTGGTATGCACTGCAAGTATTGGTCAACTTCTGCTTTTGTAGTGTTTTCTTGTTATCAAAATCTCCCTAGCCAGTAAAATAAAAAGAAGTAAATGCAGCATTGTTAAATTACTATGTATGTAACCTGAGTATCAGAGTTTAAATATTCTTAAAATTCTTTGTTTTGTTTTTTAACAGTAGCATTTTTTTATTTCTATCACTATATTTTTCATTTATTTTTTCTATTATAATTTTGTCACCACTGGCAAGTAGTTTTTCTTTGCTTTCAGAAAAAAATGTCAAAAAAGTTAAAAAGAAAATTGAAACAGTGTGAAAGCAGAGGTCTTTTAATATTTTTTTTGGATCAGACTAATTTAGTCTCAGGGCAATGGACACAAAGGAGGAATTAACCCTGAAAAGGGGCACTAGTCTGTGTGAGGGCACATTCGCACACATACCCATAGTTTTATGTGGACAGATTTAGTTGTACATTAGAGTACTGGAGCAAAACACACACAGGCACAGGGGAACATGTGCAAGTAACTGCCCATTGTGGCAGTATTTTTTCATATTATAGATATCTATCTATCTATCTATTGAATTCAGCAGTGATTGCTACTTTAATGACAGCGTGTGACTGTATCTTGGCCAGGATTATAGTTACAGTACTACAAATGTTATGACCTGAATTTGGGACGATACTTTCAGGACTAGGGGTGTTCAAGTACATACACTATTGGTCAAAGGTTTTAGAACACCTCAGTTTTTCTAGTTCCAAATGTAATCAGTTTAAATGTAATTATTGATTTTAAATGGTGAAAAGGTAAGCAATAAATTGCAAGAGGTTTAAATTTAAAGTTTAGGTTAGCAAAAACTGAAAAAAGGAAATAATAAGAATATTACAATTGGGCCTTCTTCAGGGAACAACTAATGTTGTTCTTTTGTTTTCACAGTTGTGTCTGTGCTGGCTTCATGGGGTACTGCTATGATACGTGCCTATTTTGTATGCATATGTGCAAGCACTGACACATCCATATTACTAACCGAGAATGGTAAACCGGAAGGCATGGACGCAGGTACACGGCGATGGACCCAGGAGACATAGTGCACAGGCGCCTACAGCGCGCATCTCATAAACCGCAAGCGAAGTCTGATCCACCGCGCACGAAGGAGTCACGGCTCAAAAACGAAAGAGCTTAACTAACGCCACACAGAAAAGAGGATTCTGCACTGCACCCGAGAGTCAAACGGAAGACACTACGGAGTCCACAAAGGTCCACAAAGATAGTACGGAAGGCGCGAGAAAGTACGAAAGGCGCAGGCACCTACAACGCACTTCTGAACTAAACGTCCACACTACACAGCATGGTCCGGGTAATAAGAATAAACAAACTCTCCGTATTAAACGTTCGGCATCCACACACGTCCAAACCATATAGCATATGTGAATCACATTACAGTGATGCATTATTAATGGTACAACCACAGAAAACGCTCCGTATTAACAGTAAGTGCAATTATCCATATTACTAACGGGAGACAACGGATAACTAATGGAGTCACGGTCACGGCTCCAAAACGATCCAGCTCAACTAACGGAGCTACAAAAATGAGCCCGCATTGATAAAATCATTAAACGTGGGCGCCTACAACGCGCGTCTGAAACCGCGGAAGCAAAACAGTCTCGGCTCCAAAACCAAACAGCTCGACTAATGGAGCTACAAAAACGAGCCCGCATGGACAAATACAATGAACATAGACGCCTACAACACGCATCTGAAACTGCGGAAGCAAAGCAGGCACGGGTTCAAAACGAAAGACCACAACTGACGGAGATACACAAACGAGCCCGCCTGGATAAAATCAATGAACGCAGGCGCCTACAACGCGCATCTGAAATGCCGCAAGCAAAGCAGGCATGGCTCCAAAAAGAAGGAGCTCAACTAACGGGGCTACAAAAACAAGCCCGCCTGGATAAAAACAATGAACGCAGGTGCCTACAACGCGCTTCTCAAACAACGCAACCAAAGGAGTCATGGCTCCAAAACGAAACATCTCAACTGACGGACATACAGAAACGAGCCTGCCTGAATACAATTAATGAACGCAGGCGCCTACAACGCGCCTCTCAAACAGCAGAGGCAATAGATAAACGGCAAAGAAAGGAACGACAAACAGCCGCTAAACAATTCCGCCAATTAGCTGACAACGCATTCTGTAATGAGTCCACTATTAATGAACATTCATTAGGATTAATGAATATAATTTGCTGTCATTGTCATTCACTTAACTTCCCTGAAGAAACAACTGGCAATACAACTAATGAGTTTACACGTTGTTGTCAAAAGGGTCAGGTTAGACTTCCTCCTTTAGATGACTTTCCTGAATATCTACGGAAGCTTCTAACTAACAATGTACCCAAAAGTAAAAACTTTATGGACTGCATTGGATCCTACAATAGTTCATTTGCTTTGGCGTCTACCGGGGTGAATATCAGGCCACCAGCTGGCAATGGCCCATACTGCTTTCGCGTATGTGGACAAATATTACATTGGATTGGAACAGTGCACCCTGAACCAAATCACGAACGCAAATGTGCACATATCTACGTGTTAGATCCAAATGTCGCAATCTATCATGGGTTCTTTACTTCCTTTGTTCGTCATCTACACCTTTACACTCCAATATATCTCATACATACATCAATGTATTTCGGGTTACCCAACATCAGGGGTTGGCGAGCGAAGCGAGCAGGGGGCAGAGCCCCCTAGTATCATCTAATATGAGGCAAGTTCAAGAGAGAGAACTTGGTTGGAAAGTTACCTCAGTCATGTTTGGAAAGATATTGTTTTATTGAGCAACTTTACAGAAAGAAAGAGCATATATGATTAAACTCTGCTTTTTATTAAACAGAGTTATGGTCAATGTCAAAGTAGCTCTTAGTTTTTGGATTTTTGATTGTGAATTTACACTGGTACTCTGGTTACAAAAAATTCAGTATCTCACATGTTGTCCTGTGTCTGATTTAAGAGTTTTGGTTGCTTTTGAAGCTAAACTACTTCTTCTGAATTTAAAGAAGTCTAGATTACTTTTATTTGTATTTTCAACAATGATCAACCAAAACTTGCACTTTTTTTACAGCAAGCTAGGCTCTTTTTATACAAATAATTAATTTACAGATATGGATGTCCTTGTGATCTTGTTGTTTTAATATTCAGTAGTAATAGTAGTAACTCCTTTAGTAGCACCTCACAATTCTACAGAGCATCTATTGTAACAAAAACATTTTATTTATATGGGGCATTTTTATACACACACCCATTAAGCCTGCTTTTCAGCTTTGCTTGCTTTTGTCCGCTTTTATACTTTTTCGTCTTTGAAGGCGACTCTCAGTGTACTGTCTGCAGCTTTACTCCTTCCTTTCAGTTGCCTCACCAAAGCCAAACTGACCAATCAGATTGATTTGATCTTAATATTTATACATATAAATTGCAAAAAATAAAAATTACAGCAAAAATAATAAACATTAAATAGAAACGTATACCATACAGATACATAAATATTTGAGTCTATAAGCATGAATTAAATGACTATTAACTAAACTAATTTTTATGTCTTCAAGTATTATAACAGTAAGTCTGATGCTATCACATTTTTTTACTTTTAAAAAGTAAAGTCTAGTTGCTTCTTGACTTGCTATGTGCCAGGAGACAGAATCTGTATATTTTTCTTAATTAAAAAACAAACAATGGCTTATTTTAGTTTTTTGTTTTACTTTGTTTTGTTTTTTTTACTAAATGTTACCACCTCCCATTACTTGACAAGAGTCAATAGGAATGTTGGGGGAATCATGCAATAGAAAACTTGATGTTCATAAATATTACATGTTTCATGTGTTCTTAAAGTTTATAAAATTTTTAAAGATCCAAGTATTGTGCATTTACTTAATAAAACTATTTATATTCAATGAACATACAAAACTAATCATTATGTTTAAAAAAATCACTAATGATTATATGTTACAAATTTATTAGAATAATATACATTATGTATAATGTACAGTATATAATAGTAAGAATTACAGATAAGTTCTAAAATACACTTTGTTGTTATATAATGATAATGCTTAAAAAATAATTATACTGCCCTAAGGGTCAGTTTTAGTAGGGTATGAACCTTGACTGACATAATGGCCCCATCACGTTGCTAGAAATACCTTATGTTTCTGTTTTTTTTTTTTTTTTTTTAATTCAATCTCAAAGGTATAAGGTTTCGCATTACTGAACACTGGGAGCATATGCTTAGTATTATCCTGTTTTTCTGCTTTATGTCTAAAGACAAAGCAAACTGTACATAGATTTCATCTTAAATTTTCTGTATGTTTATTTTTGAGCATAGGTTCTATTATTGTACTTAATGTCTACATAATAAAATGAATTGGGGTTTGAGTTGGAAATGTTTGGGTCATGAGGGGTCTTTATTGTGAATGCTACTGCAGCAAATACACTACTCCATTTCATTATTCAACTACTTATTATATTTTTGGCAGGCTATGTACTCTGTTGAGTAAGAAGTTGGGCTTAGTGCCACAATGTATTATGATTCTCCTACTAGCTAATTCTGTGGCCCTAAACAGCTTATATTCCTTGCCTGTACACATGTTGTACACATACCATTTTTTTGCTATTATACAAAAATGTTTCCTTGAATAGTACAGACTTCATATGACCGGAAAATAGATAACACTGTAAGAAACAGCTGGGGTACCAAACATGTCACCCCATTTAGTTGGAACAAAAAGACGGCTGCTAGGGCCCAAATTACCAAAAAAGACTTGGCCTTGAGAGCAAATAAGGTTGGAGCTCTGCTCTCCTTGATTGTCAGTTCAGAATGTGATGCCACCTTCTGGTAGCGGCTCATTTTTATATGATTGGGAATGGAAGGATTGGGGCCTTCTCAGGACTTTGTGGGCTAGGACTAAGCATCCCCCTTGGACGGCTGTTTGATGCTGCAGAGAAGGAGAAGATACTGTTAAAGTCAGAGCCCCCTCTCATCCCAGGGTAGTACTGCTTACTTACTCAGAGGCCAGAACGTGGTCCCCAAGCACACATACATGACAATATATATTTATACTATATTATGCACATATTTTGTTGACATCTGAAGTGAAATGTAATTAGTTGAAGTTCCACAGCAAACAAACTAAATCAATGGCATTTTTATGAAAATATTAAAAGTACATTAACATGTTATTTGATTAAATTAAAAATGTTAAAAGTAAAGAGTAAATATAGAATTTGTAAAGTATTGGGCACCCCGTTAAGTCAGTACTTAGTAGCAGCCCCTATCACAGCTTTTTAAAAGTTTTTTCCAAGCGAGCTCTGACACTTTAAATTCTTGTTTTACAAATTTTTACCCATTCTACTTTCCTTCCAGCTCTGAGATGTTCTTGAGCTGTCTTATGCTCACAGCTAAAGTTTAAGTTCTACCCAAAGATTTTCAATGATGTTCAAGTCTGGGGACTGCGAGGGTCATTTTAATTAAATCCTTCACCTTGTGTTTCTTGAGGTACTCTGTAGTTGATTTCGCAACATTTGTTGGATAGCTGTCTTGGTGTAGGAGCCATCGTTTTATTTGCTTCAGTTTCCTGACTAACTGTCTGCCATTCTTCTCAAGGATTTAGTGGAATCTATTCTTCCCCTGTGCTCGCACAATATATCCTGTGCCTCTAGCTGCCACGCAACTTCAAAGCATAATAAATCCTCCCCATTACTTAACAGTTGTCCTTTTCTTCAAATGCTGGTCTTTTTTTCTCTAAACAAACCTTTTGTGCTCGTGGCCAAATAGTTTGATTTTATGTTCATCTGCCCACAGCACTTGGTTCCAAAGTGCCTCTGTCTTGTGCAGATGCTGTTTTGCATACTTAACTCTTTGTTTTTTGTGATGAAATCACAAGTAAAATTTCCTTCTAATGGCTTTTCCATGAAGATCATGTCTGTGTGAATAATTCTGCAGAGTAGAGCAGTGAATCACCACTGCTTTTTTAGCTAACCCTGCCTACAGGTCCCTTGCAGTGGTTTTGCTTTGCCTTCCTGTTCAGTATGTATGCTATATAACCTGTAAGTTTTCTTAGGGCTCATTTATACTTCACGCTCAGAACGCATATGTGCACGCATCATGGCTGCCATGCGTTCCCAGCGTTTATTTGACGCGTCTTCTGAGCAGGTCCTCAGAAATTAACGCGACGCGTACGCGAGTTGCAGTACCAGCAAAAAGTTGGGGGGGCGCAGTGTGCTAAAAGTCAGAATGTGATGTCAGAGTCTCTGTTTACTATCTACGTGTGACAGAAAGCCGCTATGTGGATCCTAGTAGGTTCAATGTGCGCGCTTCGAAGTTTGATGAATGGTTCGATGTGGTGAAGCAAAATGCTGACATACAGATGCATTTGTGGTGCTTTTATATTCAAGTGTCACATATTCCCGATTGTAATGTCATGATACATTTTAAAAGTCTCACATACCATCTTTTGTGCCGTCTTTTTTTTCTGGGGCTTCCTCCTGACCTGACAGCAGTGGCAAACAGCAATAGATCACCACACAGAACACATTAAATGTATGATATTCCAACTCTCTGCACATTTAGAATCCTTAGATTTATACTTGATATCTCTTTCATGATGAAATGCATTAAAGCATTGTGGCACGCGGCTGGGGGTGGTACCCAGCCGGGACGCCCAGGAGGACCGGAGGAGGGCTTGTGCCTCCTCCAGACCATGAGGGGACGACCGCCCTGGTTGTGCTGGGGGCCACGGGTACAGAGCTGGGAAGCTCAACCCTGTACGGGCTCATGGTCACCGCCAGGGCGTGCCCCGATGCCTTGGGAGCCCTGGACCTCAGCACTTCCTCCACAACCGGAAGTGCTGGGGGGAAGAGGATCGGGGACACCCGGAGTCCGTCTGGGTGCACAGCCGGCACTTCCGCCACACAAGGGGGTGTCGGCGGAGGATGTCGGGAAGCACCTGGAGCCCATCCGGGTGTGAATAAAAGGGGCCGCCTCCCTCCATACGGAAGCAAGAGTCGGGTGGAAGTGGACAGAGCTCAGGAGGAGAGGAAAGAGGCAGCCCAGAAGAAATGAAAGGCATTGTGTTGGCCAGGACTTAAGGGGTGATTGGTGCTGCAGCACTGGGTTGTGCTCACTGTTGTTCTGTATATAGTGTAAAATAAACATGTGTGTGGTGAAACCATCATGTCTACCTGTCTGTTTCCGGGCTGTACCCCACAGTATGTATGTTACATTTTACAGATAAATCGTTAATTTCATTTAAGTAATGAACACTGTTAATAATTACACACATGAGGGTGACATGGTGGTGGAGCGGTAGCACTGCTGCCTTGCAGGGAGTCATGTCGATGATATTCCTTGCCTGGAGTTAACATGTTTTCCTGCTGGGTTTCCAGTGTGCTTCGGTTTCCTTCCAAAGATATGTAGATTTGGTGACACTAAAATGATGCTAGTGTATGTGAGTGCTTGTATTCACCTTGCGATGAGCTGATGCCTCGTCCAGGGATTGTTTCTGCCTCGTGCCCAATGCTAGCTGGAATGGACACATCCCTGGATTGATGGCTTTAATCATTAAACATCATTTTCAGAGATATTGGGGTAAGGTGTCATCAACAACACCGAAGCCGAACCTGTTCTCACCATGATAATATTTCGCACTGCCACCTGGTAGATTCCTCCAGATTTACGTAAAGTACACGCGCAAGTATAAACAGTAAAACTGTTGCGTAGCAGGAGCGTCCCATAGAGCATGTGTCGCGTTGCGTGAAGTATAAACCCGGCCTAAGTCTTCCAGATCTTGTCCTGATCTCCACATTCCTCCTTAACTGCCATTTCATAGTTATATTTTGGACTCTTTTTATAGCCTTTCCCTTGTTTCTAGGCATCAGTCAGTTTAATTTTCAGATGCTCAGTCACATGTTCAGAGGAACCCATGATTGTTTAGTGTTGCACAATATTTAAATTAAGTCGAAAGAATTTATCAAGCTCTGGAAATGGCATAGTAGGACAATTCTTGCTGACAATTCTTGCCCAGACTAATGACCTAATGAGTTCTAAACCTGACAACTGAAAGGGTGCCCAGTCTTTTGCAAATGTCACATTTACTGTTTTACTTTTGTACATTTTTCAGTTCTTCAGATAAATTGCTGTACATTAACTTTTTAATAAAAATGTAATTTTTTTTAGTTTGTTTCTGTGATCCATTTCTGACAATTGGCACTTTTTATAATTAGAGATACTGAACACTGATATTTTGAAAAACATTATTATATTAATATTTATCCCATTAACACTCAAAATTGAATTCAGTGAAGAAACAATCTAAAAATTCTCAAAGGAAAAAAAAACGAAATCACAAAAGCTAGTTATACAAAAGCTTCACTGTAGGTTAAAAATAAAGAACATTAGAAAAAGTATGGTTTTGCATCTGTTTATTAATTGTTGGGGACTTGTAGAAGTGTGCAATTGAGGAGCTCCATTGGACAGCCAATTGGATTGTACATTTTTGCCTCTTGATTTACTTGACTTGAATCAGATAAATCCTCTCACAACCCTAATCTTAACCATAGTGTAACTGGGCGTATCGCATAACATCACTGACTTACAATGCAAAGCAACAACCTCCATAACGGATGGAGATCTGGAGGTCCGCAGCTTGACTCTGTTAGGGTTATTTCTGTTTCAGATTAATTAAGACAATTCTACTTAGGGCCCCAGCTTGGCTAGGGGCAGCACTGCATCCCAGCTATAAAAGGAGTTGTATTCTGAGCACATGGAGGATGTATACTTGCCATTATCTTATTTGTCATCCTACAAACTATAAAACAAATAATATGTGTTACATATTGAAAGAACTAGTGTTTCTCATTAATATCTTCAGCAGGCCTTGATATACAAGTAGGTTCATTTTTCTAGTAGAAATTGTTTTTGTTTCTTAATTATAAACTCAAGTGGTAATTTTTGATATGAGTTAATTGGTATGCTCAAAACAGAAATAATACTACTGCAGTAATAGTAGTAGTCAGATGTAAGCACTTTAGAATATAACAAATTAAAAATGATTTTTCAGGCATGTGGAGGTACATACATGGTGTATTATTAAAATTGATATCTTTGATCTCAGCAATTTGTTTTTTCTTTTTGTTATTTGTATTTATTTGGTAAATTACAAATAATCAGTCAGTTGCCACGCCAGCTATACAGTACATGTTTCAGTTTTCCATAGCAATTCCTAAAGCTTTCTTATAATGTATTTCATTTTAGCTGTTTCTATTATGTCTTCCTTGTTTCAGCCTGATGTAGTGTGTCTTAGATGTAGTTCTTTTACCTACAATACTGTTCATAGTTCATCCATTTTTTAATCCACTTTATTCATTAGGGTGATATTTATTCTGTCTACATGTTTATGATTAAGCATGTTTTTTTCATCTTACTAACTGAAAGCAACCTCATAAGTAAAAAAATGTAAAACACAGTCATCAGAGTTTGCTGTATCAGATTTTTTTAGCTTCTTCTGGCATTTTATGTGATGTCAGTTTTAAAAATGTACAGTATAGCATATTCATTGAATATTTACATATTTATATTTACTTATTTACCAGGTGTTTTTATCCAAAACAACTTAGAAAAGAGGTCAACATCGTCAAGTAAACATCTTTTGAAACGAGTTTCACAGGATAATTTTACAAAATTCACCATCACAAGTGAAGAGCTCTAAATCAAACAGAAAAACACAAGACTAGATACTCTTTTTCCAGCTACAAAGAACCTAGCATTAAATCATTATCAATTAGAAAAATATTAAAGGGAACAAAAAAAATCCTCAAACACTTCTTAAAGTTAAGAGTAGTTTGCATGGAGGTAGGCAGCTCATTCCACCAGTTAGGAACTATATATGAAAAGAGTCTGGATTGAGATTTGATGCCACATGGAGGTGGTATCACCAGATGCCTTCATTAGTAGACCTAAGTGGACGAGAAAAGCATTGAACTTCATGAGCACCTTAGTTTACATAGGTGCTAATACATTAACTACTCTGTAAGCAAACATCAATGATTTCAATTTAATGCATACATATACAGGGAACCAGTGGAGTTACCAGATAAAAGGACTGGTTGAAAACATGTGGCTTGGCAGTGCATGCACCTACCACTTTCAAGATGTGACAAGACCAGGTCTTTCAGTACCAGCATTTGTGTCAAGTGAGGAGAAGCAGTCAGTTTGAGGGAAGGCAAAGGGGACTAGGAAAAAGAAGTGAATGGGAGAGAGGGAGTGGAGGTGAAGGCCAAAGGACACAATTGGAGGAATAGCAGTGGGAGAAGAAATAAGAAGCAGAGAGATCTGATTGAGAAGTGGTAAGGTGTGTGTTTATGGGAGTGACAGTTGCATTTGTGTTCCATGAAAGAAAAAGGTCCAGAAGTTTACCAGCTTTGTGAGTTGATGGAGTGTGTGTGGCTGTATTAGTTTGAATATGAAAAGAAGAGCGAGGAAGTTAGTTTCAAGTGTACTGTAAAGAAGGATGTTTAGGTTCCCAAGGATTAGGAGTGAGCTGACAGATTCTGAAATGAAGCAGAACAGCACATCCAGCTTGTGAAATAAGTCTCTTAGAAGACCTGAAGGGTGATAGAGAACAGCAGCATATATTTTAATTGGGTAGGAGAGTGTGGTGGGTACTCAAAGGTAGAGTTGTGGCATAGCACAACCAGGGGTGTGAACTTTCAGTTCTTGGATGCTAACAGACTTGTCTCTCTCCCAGCTTCCTCTACAGTATCAGTGGAAAGTCCCATTAGTGTTGACATTTTTTCCATGTGGATGCAGATTTTAAGTGAGCGCCACAACTTATGATAAACACTGGGTAACAAATGCAGGAATAACGTCTGCTTTGCTAACTTCCAGCTGACAGTTCCATGGGCCAAAGGAGGGAGTTTCAGCAGGTTTGACTTGACGAGAAGGTTGTCATCTTTACATCTTCTCCTTTTAGAAGGACTAGAAAAGCATCATGTTGAATCACAGGAATATACTGTAAAGACATGTTGAGGAACAAAAGATTAAAGATCAACAGTGTACAACTAGCTGTGTGGACTTGCTGTGTTTATACAAGTAGGTCTTACTTACATGAAGGGCTGATATTTCAGCTGTTGTGGCAATATAATTTTTTTTTTTTTTTAGTTATACTTTTCAAAAGGTTTTATGCCAGATACATAAATGTAATTTTAAGTTTGAATTTTTATTCAGTCATGTTACAAGAAAATATAAATTATGTATAATTACAGTATATAAATAAGTACTAAGGTTGATTCAGTATTTTGGAAAATCAAAATAGTGCCTTTGTGTGTTAGTCAGCTATCCTCTTTGAGCAGACGGTGTGCTACTTTAACATATGTATTAGGATAGTTTTAAAACTCTTCTTATCAACTATCAGTTCCATTAGACACAACTGATTCATGTAGAATCATTAAAAAAACAGTTATTATAAATGTTCTGCCTTACCAGTAACAAGAACCTCTTTAGCAAAGAAAGGGTATACTGTAGCTCTCAAATTATTTAGTATGCTGAAAAAATGGTTAAAATGTGTGTGGCACAAATTAACTTCTTGTAAGGTGGAGATTTATTCCTGCTTTTTCACTTAAGTAAACAGAAATGCCTGGCCATTGTTAGATATATTTTTTAGAGTCTTGTCCCGTTGTTGTCTTTCTAAGATATAAAGACATGTCATATGGAGCTGTATTCATTTGTGACAAATGTAAGTTACATACCAAATGTACAGTAATACAGTATATCTGCTCTTCAGATATCAGCTAGAATGTTAAAAATGTGTACCAATTCTTCCAAGTCCTCCAAATGTGATAAGCCATAAATGTATTATTATTAGTATTCTAAAGGTGGAGGATCATGCTGTGGTCAGGATGTCCAAAATCAGTGTGCACATTGTTATCTTAATATAAATGTAAATGTGCATTTTATGTGAATGTTATTTTGGTGAACAGATAATATTTACTTGTGTAATAGTTAAAAAGCAAGCTAAAAACTTATTTTAAATGTTATAATTTCCCCAGCAGTTTTTTTTAGTTTCATTATTACACAGTTAAAAAAGTGTTTGTTTGTCAAAGTCTGTTTTACTGACATCATTTTTTGGAGTTGCAGCATAGCTCAATGGCGTAATACAATAAAATGTTACTTTATTAAAAAAAGCACCATTTATGCCAAACACAGCCAAGCATGCTTCATAAAGTAAATGAAAAAGAACAAAAGTAAATATTTGAGACATTAATCATCTACATAGAATATTCAATAAACTGTCATCAGTATTAAAATACAGATCCATAAAATCATTTCATAATCCTTCCTTTAAAGGTTTTAAGTAATTTACAATAGTGCATCCCTAATAAAGATATGCTTACCCAAAATGTAATAATAATATTTTACACAATATTTAAGTAAAAGATCATTTTTAGTTATGGTTAATATTTTGCTATATAAATAATACATTTTCCAGTGGAGTACTTTGGTTATGAACATTTTTGCTTAATTGTTACATTCTATTTGTGACTATAAATTGCTATTCCATTTTTTAGACTCGGTTGTTCACTATTGAGTAAAGTTTATTTTTAGTCAAATTTCAAATAGCATAGTGCATTACAAGTACTGCAGAGTAGATGATTGTACCAGGTTCTTCCAATTAAGAGAAAAAATAGACATACAGCTACAGTTAACTGCATTTGAATCAACACTGAGAATGGATGATTCACCTCAGATATTTCTAAGGAGACCATTAAGAGGGTGGTGGTCAACTAAAATTTCAAAGGCCACCAAATCATAGCAAAAAAAGATGTCCAGTAGAGTGTAAATTGAGAGAAAAAAATTAAGAGGCAATGGGAAGCTGGCACCTGGTAATGCCTCTGTCATTTGCAATCTGTTCCTTGATAGATGTTACATACTATATTAACAGTTTCAATTGCTAAGAGATAAAGCTGAGTGATACTCTGCCGGGTAGTCTTTTAAGACTGAGTCGCATTCGGGCCTGACTACAGACCAAAGGTGGTGGGTTTTATAGTTGAGGGGAAGGAAGAGGCAGGTCATCTGTGGGAAAGACGGAAGTGAGGTCATCAAGTGGCGTGGTGTGGAGCCAGAAGAGGAACAGAATTAGCACTCAATGCTCCTGTAAGAATGGGAGAAGAGGTGTTAGCACACTTGATTACCCTCTGTCCCAGCATTTCAGCATTAGCTAAACCCCCCTGCTGCCTCCCATGCACATGTGTGTGAGATGCCCCCCTGGTCCCCCCCCCCCCCAGACGCATCGGGTTGGGTGTTCTGTACTGCGAGGTTGTGTATCCGAGAGAGGGCATCAATCAGCATTCCCCTGGAGGGAGCTTCATCGATAAATGACCGTGAATCTGTATGGCTGAAGATCTAAGAACCACCTCATGACCTAAGGATTCGACTCTTTGTGTAGGGCTATCCACTGGAGACCCGCATAGTCCATGACAAGAGGGAATTCCAACCCAGGAAATAGTACCTCTGCTGAGTCACTAATCATTTGATCGCGAGGGCCTCTTGACGGCCGCATACCTGGTCTCCTGATCTAGCAGTTTCCAGGTTAGGAACATCACGGGGTGTTCAGCACCATCGACATTCTGGCTCAACACATCTCCCAGTCTGGTGTCTGAAGCGTCTGTCAGGAAGATAAATGGCAAAGAGAAGTCTGTTGTTCTCAGCGCCAGTGCTGATGGTAGGGCCTGCTTAAGGTCACTAAATGCTGAGTCTGCTTTGTCTTTCCATACCACAGAGCTAGGGTAACGCTTGTTTTTTTAAGTTAAGCAAGGGCTGTTGGCCTCTCTGAGAAGCAAGGTATGAACCTGCGGTATTAGCTTGCTAACCCTAGGAAGGCTTGGACCTGCCTCTTGGACTTTGGATGGGGCAAATTTAATATGGCATTAACATTAGAACACTGGAACCTTACAGTACTCCTGCCAACTAGGTAGCCCAAATATTTACCCTCCGTCAGCTCAAAGAAGCATTTTTTGGGGTGATTCGGAGACCATTTTTGCATAGTGTTTGGAGCACTGTTTGGGCATGCAGTAGGTGTTTCTCTCAGGTGCTGAAACAGATTACTACGTCATCTAGATAGACAGCACTGTAGGCATTGTGGGGTTGGAGAATTTTATTCACCAGGTGTTGGAAGGTTTCTGGGGACCCGTGCAAGCCAAATGGCAGGACACAATACTACCAGTGTCCACTAGAGGTGCTAAATGCAGTCTTTGGCTTGGCGGACTCAGTTAAAGGAATTTGCCAATACCCTTTAGTCATATCAAGTGTGGTCAGATAGTGAGCCATCCCAAGCTGCTCGAATAGGTCATCAACCTGGGGCATCGGGTAGGCGTCGAACTGGAAAACTTGGTTAAGCTGACTGAAATCACTGCAAAAGTGCCAACTGCTGCCAGGCATAGGGACCAGGACAATAGGACTAGACCAGGGGCTATGACTTTCTTCAATGACACCTAGGTCCAGCATACGCCAGATCTCCAGTTCCACTTTAATTCATTTTGCCTCAGGAAACCGGCAGGGCCGTTCCTTGACAGTTCTGGGTTTGATAATGATGTCATGCTCAACCATTCATTTAATAGTAAATAAAAGAAAATGTAAATGTGTTAGGAAATGCAAGATTATATGACCTGCACTGTTTCATATGCCAGTAGGCCTACAGCTTAATCCCACTACTTGTAGAACTAATGAAAACAGAGGTTGACTTTAATTTTTATTGTAGTAGATCATCTTATTTCAATTGAGAGCTAGTTCAGATGAACAACAGAGAGAGATGCAGTCTGTGAGTTTATAGGCAATGGACATCTGGCCATAAGAGGCGTATCTTAATGAAGCTGAATTTAAAATATACTAGGGGGCTTTGCCCCTGCTCACTTCGCTCGCCAACCCCTGTGTTTGGTTAATCGGATATACAATTTAAATTTTTTTTTTGGAATTGTTTCAATTTCATTATTTGCACTTTTACTTTAAAGCTTCATTAAAAACAATATTTTTTGGAGACACATTGTGACAACGCAGCGTATTACTGCCCGTGAGTGAATATTGTTTCTATAGTAAATAATCTGCTTTTTCTAATGTTTGTCTCTGTGATTTATTGATTGTCATAGCAAAAGCTATTCTCACGGTAAACTGTAAACATTTTAATATGAATGGCATATCATGATCTCCTTTGTTGTGTAATGTTATTCGCAGAATATATACAGTGGCGCAGTGGTAGTGCTGCTGCTTTGCAGTAAGGAGACTGTGGAAGATTGTGGGTTTGCTTCCTGGTTCCTCCCTGTGTGGATAGCGCTTTGAGTACTGAGAAAAGCGCTATATAAATGTAATGAATTATTATTATTATTACCTTTCTTTTTGCCGGTTAAAATTTGCATCGCTTCTCCGTGATCATCAATATATACCTGACTGAATTGTGTATTCTTTGAAATTTAAGTTGTCGTTCCTTTAACTGTTCTGGGATCACAGATTCTAATAGCATATGGTCCATTATTGTGTAAATCCACGTTTTGTGCATTGAATGATGCGAATGCGAAAAGACTTTGTTATCTACTCTTTGTCTTTTATTTCTGACCTCGATTTGTCCTGCTATTTTTTCAGTTACACCTGGTTCTGATGATTAATCACCATTTGTTTGCGGTAATGCTATCTTTTCTTTGATCCTGTAGCAACTGACATGATAAAGTGTCACAAAAGTTTTACTTGAACAATCGCCGACTTCCTAACCCCAAACTTTATAGCACCTTCTCCAACGCCGCCCCTTACCGCATCAATCAATACCTCGCTATCAGTCTTCCGTGCTGTAGTCCGCCCTCCCTCAATCGGACCTAACAGTCACTTAAAACCAAAAAGCCCTCAACCTGGCTGGGACGCTACAATGCTTTACAATTTTACTGCTTTCATATTCTGTACCTTCCTCTGCATGTGTATCGCGCCATCGTTTGTTTGAGCCTTTCGAATTCCACTTCTTTCATAATCTCTTATCTGCCTTTTTTTCTCTCCAATGCATTTGGGTCTCTATTCTCTGTATTGTCCTTATACGCTTTATATGTGCTGAGAGCACATGATCTGCGTGTACTACGTGCTTTTACACCACTGAGTGTTTTTTGATGGGTGTGCTGTTATATGATATCTTTTGTAAGTAGGGAGTGTCTTGCAAGAATCTCATGTTCCACGTCCCCGCAAGACGTCCCTGGGACAATCTCTTGGCACCAAGTCTCATGTTTACGGTCCCCGTGAGCTGCTCCGTGGCAAGTCTCTTTTGTCTCGCGGGTCTTTTAAATGTCTTTGGAGAACTTATGAGAAGAACACGTATCGTAGCCTTGCTTTTGCTTTCCAGGATTTTTTTTTATAATAATAGAGAGATGGGTTCATTTCTGAAACATTTTGATCACACCTTGTTTGATCATTTGTTTTATTAACTCAAATTCGCAGTTTCACACTTAGCAGCCCTGCCAGCAGGCCTCATATGCTGGCATGGTAATTTCTTTTGAATATAAAATAAGATGAATACTTGCAAATTGGTATCCACCTGAGCCAGTAAGGTAAAATGGTATAGAATGAGTAAACTTAAATTAAGAGAATATTAAACTTTAACTTAGTTTTTTATCCTGAACTTTTAAAATCTTCTGTTTGGTCGCTATTTGTAGCAAGTCCTGAAGTAAGGGCTCAGATGTATACATGAAGAATGGGGCGCACAGTAACTCATTCTACGTTAACTCACAAAATTCCTTAAATCAAAGCATGATTGTACATACCTAAAAGAGAGAGGGTCAATAGCAATGGCAAAAAGTTTGGCTGTAGCACAGCTTCAGTCTAAAATTTCAGAATCTGTGCTTTTTGTACAGTACATACTATGTATTCAGGATTTCTGTATAATAGTTTTAATCAAGCTATGTTTATTGGGTCAAAATCAAAAGGGGGAACAACTAGTTGCATTAAACCCAAGCAAGAGACTTTTCAGCATACGTAATACTTGTTAGTGCTCTAACGTTTAATGAACCATTCCCTTTGTCAAATAGATTTAAAAAATCAAATAAGGATTCGTATGCCTTTAATACACCCAAAATAAAATCTGCTTCTACCAAAAACAGAAGGAATTAACCTTTTCTTCATTTGCTGTTGCAGATGCTTACAAGCAAAACGTGTTCACATTTTATAAGGTTTTTATCCAATTTTATTTATTTATTTTCCAAAAACAGATATAGAATATTTTCTTACTGTTTTTGCTATAAATTTCTCTCCTTAGTGCTTCTTTCCATGCTGGCAGTAACATTCATAAGTCAGATAATGCTGCTGCTGATCAATAACTTTACTAACAAATTTAGTTGTTGTATGTTTTTGAGGCAGTTTTATTCTTGGTATGAAAGTTTCTAAAACAACTTAGTATATTACTAAGATGAAAAAATATTGGAGTGAGCAGGCATAAGGATCTGGTGAAGAGATATATTTGAAGGACAAGGCAAAATGGAAAGTCAAAAGATCTGTCATCAAATTTTAAATGAGAACCTTAAATCAAAATCAAAGAAACAGGCCTATTAATCTGTAACCAGGAGCTTAAAATCGAGAACTTCACAACGCTAATGGCTTAATGGGTTTATCTGCAATCACAGTGTATCAGCACTGACTTATTTTCCATTTGCATCTTAACATCATGTGCCTCACACTTCTTGTTCATTTCCTAGACAATATAACAACAGACAGTGACACCCAGGACAAATTAAAAAATATATATTTTAACAACATTACTGTAAATAAATGGTGATGATAGAAACTGTATTAAAATATATATTCTCGATGATTCAGACCCCTTAATGGGTGAAAATAAACTGATGAAAAAAAATTGAAGATAGTTCACAACAAAATGTGAAATCCAATTAGAATTCTTGGAGCAGCCAATATGAATACAGTGTAACTCTCCACATTCAGAATGGTATCAAGAAGCCTAAATGTTTGACATTTTGTATTTTCTTCTCAAATAAAGACAAACGACGGAGCAAAAAGGGCAAGTTAACAGTCAAAGACATCACACCCACTGCCTTTCTCTGCCTACTTATACAGGTATTGAGGGACTGCTTTCCCACTTACCCAAACCTTTAAAATAATATTTATGCAACCAGTGGAGTCCTTACTCTACCTACCTTGCCTCTCAACTCTAGGCACAATTACAATGTAAATTTTTTTTAGTCCCCTGTTGAAAAACCCTGACATTGTGTTTAGAGTTAGGAACTGTCTTACCTTTTACATTACAGACCCCAGGCAAGAAGTCCATATAGCATCTTCTGGTTACCATGCATTCCTGAGTCTTCAGTCTCCAAGGCAGTAGTATCTCATGGTGGTCTTCTACAGCTTTACCATAGAATGGAAAATCTGTCCCCAGCTAAGAGCTATTGTTATTTTTGTCATCTAGTAGTTCTTGCAACCTCTTTCCATTCAACTTACTTCCTGGCCTAATGTATTGTATGGATAGTATGTCTTGCACCTACTGGGCACCCTCACCCCTAGAATCCTAGAAAAACATGATTTTTTTTCACCCAGGCCACTACTGTTTCTTTATTGCTGAGGCTAATAGACTACTGATTTAAAATCCTTAAAAAAGTTCAGTTGCGGTCTCTGTCTTGCTAGCAATAACAAATAGGATACTCTTAGCAGTACAGATGGACTGAGAATTAATGATACAAATACCATTTTAGGGTTAGTCGTCCACATATAGTATGTTTTGCCATTCCCACTGTTTGTGTGATATTTAGGTTGTACATATATATGACTGTTATATTTATGGTTTCTTGCTCATGAGAGAACTTGGTGGTGAGTAGTGTGTTTCAATCTTCATATCCTTGGTGCATAAAAGTAAAGTTAAACACAATATTTGGATTTGTTCATATTTTGTTCAGAAATTGATTATCTAGGTAGGCAAGTATTGAATTATAGAACAAGTTTTAAAACACAAGACCTTTCTCTCTTGCCTCGTGTTTGAAGACTAGGTTCAGATTTTGGTCTGGGCCCTATCTTTGCAGAATGTGGAAATTCTTATCTACATGTGTTTTTTAGTTTTCCTTCCATATTCCAAAGATGTTCTGGTTAGATTTATTCGTCCAGTGAGAATTAGTGTTGGCATTTGTATTTGAGGATTAGTTGTGCTGAATTGGCGCCTCATTCTGGCCTGCAACATTTTGATGCCAGGTCAAACTTCAGTTCCACATAAACCTATAAGATTAATAAATGGATGGATTATTGGTACAACTGTTGTTGAAGGTCTAAAGTCTTAACTTTTAAAAATGTTTCCTTAAGTTTTTATTATCTTTCACACAAGTTCTTTAAATTATTGTTTCTGAAAACAACTCATGTCAAACTTTTTTATGGCAATGTGAGCTCTAATAGTAGTTGATTTGACACTTTAGGCTGATTTATTGTAATGGATAAATAAATTTCATTTGACCTCCATTTGACTTTGCTATGCTTTTCTTACAGCTGGACTGAGTCTCAGTTGCTGACAAACCATGTTGAGTCAGCATTTCAAAATTTATAGCATAGTAATATCTTCTAGCATTTCTGAATGTCATTAAAATAGGAAGTAAGTAGAAGTAAGGAAAACTAATATATGCAAAAGCTTTTGTGAGAAGTCATGTTTTCTCCAAAACAATGTTTTGTATGCTGTGTCTGTATATATTGTATTTATCAAAGATGGAACAAATTCAGGAATAAACACCAGGTCCTGCGATCCTGAATTGGATAAGTGGGTTAGAAAATGAATCGACAGATAAATAATTGGATGAAAGAATTAGAGATTTCATGTAAATAACAAATTAAATTAAAAGTACTGAATTTCTTTCCAATATTAGTATATGTATTATGTATTGCTAGTAATTAGGGCTGAGAGTTTCAACAAATTCCATCTAGAGAAAATTGACTTTGTCATGACATTCACAACTTGTAAAACACTTTTTATGAAAGCTTATATTATAATAGATAGATAGATAGATAGATAGATAGATAGATAGATAGATAGATAGATACTTTATTAATCCCAGATAGTATAGTGATACACAGTTTGAGAAATTATCAATTACTGATTATTTGAGTTCTACCACTCTCATCCAACTTGACTGCATTTGGGCTGTTTCCAAAAGGAATTAAATCTCTTCCTGTCTGCGTCATTGAGTTTAGCACTATAATAGTATTCAACAAATGTATTTGCTTCAGTGAAGTAATGGCTCTTTGCAGAGTAGAATACAATGGTACTAGCCACCTAGACCAAAATGGAATCATTATCTTTCACCCATTGAACTAGGCTACATGTGTATTTGCTTTGCTGAGAAGCTGTGAATATGAAGGCCTTGGTCTAGTCACGGGTAGGGAACAGTCTGTGCCAGGCACTAAGAGTGAACCCAATCTTAAATACATCATTTTTCAGTTACCTTAATGTAGTGAAAGGCAACCTTTTTCGAGTTGCAGTGCACTAAGTCCAAAAATTTTCTTTCGCGGCACACCTGAGGGACTGCCCATAAATAAAGTCGTGATGACACAATCTATGGACAATCGCCAATAAAAACAGTAGCGTTCGTATTTTCTCGTTCTGTATTTGCTGCGCCTTCTTCTATCCGTACAGTGAGCGAGATCTTCTAACAACGAGACTTTTTAAGTCTCACGAGATGTGTTTTTGACACCGCTGGTGTTGATATTATGATGAATGGTGAACAGCGAAAATTTTAACTTATATTCAAAATAAATACATTCGTTTATTCAACAATCTGATTAACCGTTATCTGTTTTTCCAACATAAAATATATTTTTTTAAATATTATCTTTTTAATCAACCAAAAGTTCAAAAACACTAGCAATTTTAAATATTTTACAAAAGTTTTCGCGGCGCCCTGCGCACTGGTTGCCTGACAGTGCCTTAAAGTGATGCAGTATTGTGATATCTATAAAGTGCTTGTTAGGTGGCAGGGTGAACACTGTAGATTCTGTAGATTTATGTACTGCTTGAATTCCCTTTTCCTTGTGAGCTATGTCAGTGTGTAATTAGACCTGAAAAGACTCATAGTTATGGCTAGTACTGTATTAATATTGGCCAAGGAAGGTAGACTCGGGATGTATGCATTTAGTGCAAGAATGCTTGACTTGTTTAAAAAGTCCATTAAATGGCCAATCAGCAACACTTTTTAGAGTATTGTTTTCTGAGAATAGACTCTCTACATTCACATTATATTTTATTTTAAAAACACTGACAATAGTCTCTGTTTTCACCTTTCGTCCACACTACCCCATCATTTTTAACCCCCTTAAATGGAGACTTTTGAAAACACAATGCACAGCTATATATTTCTGAAAATGCTGGTTCAGCTTGCAGTATGGATGGGCAAAAATATAGACCTTTAACGCAAAGTCTAATTGTGCTCTGATTGGTTTGTACTTAATATGAAGTGCCCCTTTTCAGCTTATTAGAATGTCTAATTTCCTGATTGGTCACCCTTCACAGAAGGCATAAGAACATAAGAAATTTGACAGACGAAAAGGGACCATTCAGTCCATCAAGACTGTTTGTTTAGCTAATACTGTAGCTAAGCTGTCCCAATATTTCATCCAAATTCTCCCTAAAAGTTGTCAAGGTTTCTGCTTCAACTCCATGTCTCGGTAGTTTGTTCTAGTGTCCCACAACTCTTTAGTGAAGTGCTTCCTAAATGCACTTCACCTTAATTTCCACTGATGTTCACTGATGTTTGTGATTCACCCTAAAGCTGAAGGAATGTTGCTGGGTCAACTTTATCAATACCTTTGAGAATTTTAAATACCTGGATTAGGTCCTCACGCAGAGTCCTCTGTTTGAGACTGAACAGGCTTAATTCCCCTACTCTGTCAGAATAGGACATGTCCTTAAGTCCTTGGATACACTTGGTTTTCTCCTTGCATAGTGTTGCTATGTCTTTCTTGTACCATGGTGACTAGAACAGATGCGGTCTTACTTGTGCATTATATAGCATAATGTCCCTTGAATTAAATTCGACAGTTTTTATGTGGTATGGGGTTGCTTTTCATGGAGCATGTGTTTCTTATATGTATGCATCTAAAGTGAGTTTTGTACAGCTGAATGCTGTGTACATTTAGAAAATGCAAATAATCTGCTGGTCATTAAAGTATTGTGATAAAGCCCATGGCCAGCTGTGTAACCATCACTTCAAACAAGACAATTCCTTTTCTTGTTCTCCTGGTGCACGCAGGTCCACTGTAGTCGAACAGCAATGTCGCATGCATTTTCGGTTATTTGAGTGTGGGCAGAAAAACTTTGCTAAATCATGTGAAAATGCTAGTTTGAATGGAGATCATTTTTATATGTATATGTGGACTCATTTTTTTGCAATGCATCCTAAAAAGAGGTATTTCATATAATGGTTTTTATATCGAATTGCAGCACATCCTATAACTTAACAGGCTGGCTCAAGGTCACCCAATGAATCACTCAGATATGAACCTGCTCCTACATTGTTCCACATCTAATTCAACAGGCATTAGGCCTCCATGTTTGCATTATTAACTGCCAGCCATTTTACAGTGTATGAATCGGTCATATTGAAGCAGAATTATTATGTCTGGAGTGGGTTAGTAATGGCTATTAGTTCTTCTTTCAGAATTTATTAACCTGACACATTCTTAGCTGGTGTTTCTGGGTACTGCAAGTTATTTTGGTTATAATAAATGTACTTCAGACTTGTTCATTTAAGTGGAAAGGTTTTCTATGCTTGCTCTTTTCATAAGTTGAAAGTTAATCAATAATTAAAGTAATATTTCAAATAATCTACTGCACCTTTGATATTTGGATCATGGAGCTGGAGGAAATTCATGATCTCATAGTACAGAAAGCTCGTTGAGCTGCCTTCTTGGAGTATCAAGGAGCAGTGCAGGGTAGGGATAATTTAAAAGAAAAATAGCATTTCCATCACTGTGGTAAAAAATGTTGCATACTGTGTACTACTGTACACTGTCACAGCTCTTTGTCCCCATTAAATTTCCTGACTGGAGTTGTTTTAGTGCTGCTTACTTGTGCTGTCTGTGTTCACATTAGTTTCTTCTGGGGAATTTGCTTTCTACCCCAAGACAAATATATCAGTTTAGGTTATTTGCTAATCTAAATTGGACTGGTGGTAATTATTTTTGGATGTGTGTGGGAAAGATACAACAGATACTGGGAGCCTTACAATCCAAGATTCTATTCTCTTATAAGCTGCACTGAATATTGCCCAGGAGGATGTTGGCAGGCATTGGTCCTAGATCTCCAGATTTGTGACTGTGTCTGACTTTGCATTTTAATCAACAGGAGACCCCACAAAACTCCATTTCCTTCAGGGATGCTACTGATTAGAGTTTTTGTTTTCAAATAATATTAGTGAACATGTATTGTTAGAATCCTTTCACATCACTCAGTTTGAAATGGCTTTGTTTTACTGTGTGTTTAAACTAATCTGTATCTTAATGTGTGCGCGTTATGTAATTAGTATTTTGTAATTGTGTTTTACTTGGGAGCCTGTTACAGCATTATGAGCCTGCACTCACTGAATAGGGCTATACAAAAATAAATTGAAATGAGTTGAATCGGTACTCCTCTTAGAGCTGGCTCTTGCTTTGCCCTGGCTAAGGCATTGGATTTCAAAAAATCTTCATTGAATATGTGGTTCAGAAAATCGATAGATTCCATACTACAGAATCAAACGTAATGATTCTGTGAAAACGTTAAGATGTGATTCCGTGCTTTCCTTATTTTGCTCTGGCTTCTTTCAGAGTCATGGCAAGTCCCAGAGCTATGCACCTTTAGCTTCCTTTTCTGTTCTAAAATTGCTGACATGATAACACTGTATTTTCTCCGATCATAGACACATGTATACATCCGTAGCCATGTTAGGTAGCATGCAGTGTCGTGAGAATTCATCCTGCTTTTGTATCACATGCTGTATTTACAATGTTTGCATTTACGCTGTATTACAGTGGTGACTCAGTGGCTAGATCTGTGCTGATATCTGGAAGGATGCCAGTTCAAATCCCGTTAGTGCCAGAAAAGATGGTACTCCGTTGGGCCCTTGAGCAAAGCCCTTAACATGAAAATTGCTCCAGGGATGCTGTATAATAGCTGCATTTAAATTGCAGTTATGGTCAAAATAGAAGTGACACTTATGAAAAATCGACAAAACACAGATGCAAATTGTCTGTGTTTCCATTGAGTGATTTTATACAAATAAAGTTTGTTTTAGATAGATAGATAGATACTTTATTAATCCCAATGGGAAATTCATATATTTTTTATCATCTAAAGTTAAAAACAGCAACTGATACGATGTGTGTTGGTTCTGTTATTTCAATTACGTCTACAGTTGCTGTGTTCGTTTTTAATCAGAGGCAATGAGAACGAGTGAATATAATAAAGTGAAGGCAAACTCCCTATACTGTACTTGGCAGAGGCCATGTATTAGGGATTTCTTTGAAATCATCCGCAGTGATTTTACTGATCAGCTATGGGTACAAAATTTTAGGATGAGCAGATCAGCATTTTTGGAATTATGCAATGCAATAGGTCCTCTTGTGTCCCCTGCTGTAGCATACACAAGGGAGCCAGTCCCAACCAAGAAGAGCATAGCCATCGGCTTTATAAACTACCTGTGCGGAATACAGGGCTGTTACCGAGACTTTTAGTGTGAGCAAAACCACCATTCACAGGTGGGTATATGGGGTGTGTCAGGCAATATGCTCCAAACTAATCAGGCAATAGATCACTTTACCTGATGTGAAAGAGGTATGGCAGATTTTGCAGTGCAATTACGAGGCACACAAAATACCTCAGGTGTATGGTGCAATTTGATGGCTTACATATCAGTCGTCGTGCACCAACAGACGGGTATTGGGATTATGTTATCAGGAAATGCTGGATATCTGTTGTTCTGTGGGCAGTCGTTGACGACAGATTAATGATCAGGAACATTTGTGTTGGGTAACCTGGTAGTGCTCATGATGCCTCTGTATTCGTGTCATGTAAGCTAAATGCGAAAAAAGTGTTTCCATTGCAGTTTTGCTTTGTCAAGTCACCTGAAAAGCCACCTCAAGCAAGCATATAAACGTTTTTGAGAATTACGAGATTTTTTTTCATAATTCACGTTTGCATTACTGTTATTTTGTGTCACAATTTCAAAATGCGCATTAATGAGGTGTGACCTCCAAAGGTCATGCAAAAAGACAATATAACCTTGGGAGATTAATAAAGTGTTTGAAATCAAATGCAGAGGAGATGCACAGAGTTTTTGTTCAAGCATATATTTGTATTGCAAATATTTTTATTTATCCCTTTAGCATGTGTAAAGTCTATAAAACTTATTGCCTGTATTGGTCCTTTAAATACAGTACAGTATATTGATTTGGACACTATAGTTGTTTAAGGTATTCATAAAACCACCTGCAACCACAACCTATAATACTGATCACTTATTGTACCAGAAGCATTAAAGTTTACTGGTCTATACTATTGACCTCACTTCAAACACAAAATACAGTCAGCTGGGGAGATTAATGTTAGCCAGCTGAATCGAACAGTTGTGCTTCTTTGAATGAAGTGCAGCATCATCTCTAAACACCTGATGATTGAGTCAGACTACTCGAGCGCGGCGATTATTTATTTAAAACAAAACGGCCTTGCTGGAAGAGCTGTGGACCCATAACGCCACATTACACCCTCAATAAGACTCCAGTTGCATGGGAACGCTCCATGCCACTACCAACCCAATGCAACTGGAGACCAGGTCCACAGCTCGGCCACTCTACACTGCACTAAAACAATAAAAGCACTAAAACCATTAATCCCACAATAAAACAAACCCAAGCCCCCCTTCATTAAAACAGGACATTAAAAGAATAAGAACTTTAAAAGACAAATAAAAACCAGCAATAAATAAATGTCAATAAAAAGCTCTGTCCTTTAAACATGACCTCCTCCGGCTTGGGTACGTGGATCTTTTACAAAGTCTGCCACCAGTCCCGCTTGCTGCTCTGTCTCCTCTTCTGAACTCACTGCTAGTTCATCCCACCGCTGCCACAGTATCGATCATATCCTCAGGGGCAGACGCTGGAGGCTTTTACAAAATTGCAGGGTCTACAGAAGTGCTCAGTCTATGAATTGAGACCACAGACTCATTGTTGCTACTCTGAAGATCCAGCTTTGGTCCAGTAGACTAACACCAACTAGGGGAATGAGGCCAGACCTGGCCATACTCCAAGATCAGGCTGTTTCTAATGAGTTTGCACACAGTTTGGGTGAGGAACTTACAGACTTTGGTGCAGCTGCTGATCCTATTGTGTTGTGATAGACCTTCTGTGACAAGACCCTGAAGGTTACTGAGGGCTGTGTTGGTGTTACCAGTGCTCCCAGAAGGAGGTGTTTCATCCCGCAGGGCACCCTGGATATCATCAAGAGGAGTCAAAGCACACGGCTTGATGGCAACTCTGGCCTGTACCGGGAACTGAGAAGGAAGGCTGCAAGGGCTCTGAGGTTAGATAAGGAGGCATTTGTTAGAGGAATCTGTGAGCAAGTGACACACCATCCATAGTTATAGTCTAGTGATCTATGTCCTGCTTACAGAGGAATCGAAGCATTATGCACATCCAAGTCTGTTCCTTGGAGAGCTGCGGTCAGGGCGTGTGATGGAACAGTCCTTACGGATGATGCTTCAATTGTGACCTGCTGGGCTGGCTACTTTAAGCAGCTGTTTAAAGCTGATCCTCTGGCTAGGATGTTGTCTCTGGGTCCACAGTTCTTGCCAGGATCCCGAGCTGTCTCGTTGTGTGGTGGGGTTGGCAACACACTGTACCAGTGCATGCTCCCTAACCTGACCTGACAGTCTGAAGACCCCTGTTCTTCTGTCAGTCCCCTGCTAATATGGCATTCTGCCTTGTCCGGTGACACCCTTGCTTGTGCGTTGGCATGGCAATTTACATCATCACAGAAGCATGTACTTGTCTTAATTTTTTAGGATCTTGTCTGGCCATGTCCCTGTGTTTGTTTTATACTAGCTGTTCCCGTCTGACACTGCCTTATATACTAGGCAGCCCATCACAGTTGCAAGCAATTTATAAGTACAGGAATCAACTATTTATCTGTACAGCTTCATTAATATCAGATGAACCAGTACACAGAACTGTTGACTCCTTATGGATCTTTAAAGTTTTTAAAAATGCTACGATCTGGAAGAAGTAACTATGCCAGGTAAAATGGGACCTCTTTCAGGCTCACATTGCACACACATTTGTTTTAGGATGAGAATGTCCTTTTCTTTTCAATTACTTCAGTTAAAGATTAGATATTTGTTAATATATTGAATGAAAGATGAAGAAGATAAACAAAGTTATTTTTTCACAGCCCATTTTACTTTTATTTAACCAAGGGTGCCTGTATTAGAGGACTACACTATGAAAGGCTGACTTTTAGAGACATCCAAAAGAGAGAGTTGGTTTTTGTTCATTGTTACCCTGCATATATTTCTCTCATCAGTGCCACACATATTGCTGATTTTATTTGATAAAATGCAACTTCTGTTGTAACTTCTCTTCTGTGGTCCTGATTCCTTAAAGGGTTTAATGTTTTCAGTACATCAATCTATTATAGTATGTAATATAATGTAAATAGTATGTATAAAGAGGTGCTGAACTGGGTAAGGAGCATATTTTAATACACATACAAATTAAATGCCGTAATTCTTTTAAGTATGTAAAACATGACTGTTTATTTTTAAATTTCAAAAAATGTATGGTTTCTTAGCAGTGCAGCTGCAGATAGTACCATTTAGAAAAAAAGTTTTGTTTACACTGTGCAAGCAGAATTCTGTAGAGAACATATCCAGTTCAGGGTTGCTGAGGTTGGAGTCCACCACTGCACGGAAGGTATGAAGCAGCCCTGGATGTGGTGTCTGCCTACCTTGAACCCACTAAATTGTTTTATTTATTTATTTTTTTGCATATCACTTACTGGTTTCAAGCACAATTTAAAGTGTTTTCTATTTCAGCCGTCTAAACTCTGCAAGTTAATTAAAAAATGTTTTTTTATAATAGTGAATATGATTTGTTAACTCAAAAAAGCAAAGTTACATTGTAAATTCTTATTCTGAAATTATCTTTCAGATTTTAGCTGTACAGTATTGTTCTTCTTTCATCAGTATTCTGCTAATTTCACTTTCAGACTATGTCAATTGACTTTGAGATATTTGTGATGTAGCATATTACAATTAAGTGTATTTTCTATATTCTGAAGGTTTTGTATTTTATACTGTTTTTACCTTTAGCTTTTTATTCATTTTTTTACTTTGATGTTTTTAACAAAATTGTGAATTTTTCAGTTTTCTTTGTCTTTGAATATTATTTTTGAAAATGTTAAATTTTCTCCAAAAACTCTAATTACCAACATATGCAGTGTAAACATGTGAGTCATCAATCACTCCACAAACTGGCTATCACTTGTACTGCCTCATCTGTTCTCTAGATTTCTCTGGTATTTTGCTTCAAAAGTTTGGATCTTTATTTATATCTGCCTCTTCCTTCTGGTCCTTCTTCATTGTCTCTCTTTCCTCAGTCCCCTCTCAGACTGTTTTTCTCTTAATATCTGGGAGTCTACTTTCTATTACGTGGTCCTTTCTGCATTGTACCGTAGATTAACAGTTGGTGGCTTGACCATGGGGTTGTTGCCCTCTGTCGTGGCTGTACTGGCACATTCACTTTTTCTTGACCTCTTCTCACAGCACTGTGATGAGAGGGAAACACTAGTGAGGGAGTTTCTGTGTATCTGTCTGATTAAAAAAAAATCTAATAATTAGTTTCCTCTATTTGTTTAAGTCAATAAAATTTGATAAAAAAAATCAGAATATAGAAATTAAGCATCTCAGGCTGGAACTCTTTCTTGTGCTGGCTTCTATGTCTAATGTTCTTCTAGGGCACCCAGTTCAAAAACAGGGCACGTTACGACCTTACTGTCTGCCAGCACTTGGTTTTTTGTCCTTCCTGTAGGACACTGGTGTGCCCTGCCTTTGACCTTTGCCAACGTTTCTCATATATAATCCATTTTTTTGTGCCATGCCACCTATTACATTCTTTTTAAACCTTCCAAAGTATGTTATAATTTACCTTTAGAATTACTTTTTTCAGATTGAGTATCCTTTGTTAAATTTTCAGTTATTGCATTTATTTAAAAAGAAGAGAGTTGTAACAAATAAGTGATTTTGAGCAAAAAAAAACTATTGTAGTTTTAAGCACTTTGAGCTACATTATTTGTATGAAAATGTGCTATATAAATAAATGTTGTTGCTGTTGTTGTGAATTTACCTTTTCTGTGTTGTATGTGTTTTGCTCAGATTCATTACTTCATCTTCAGGTATCATCCTTCATTAGAAGGGTTCTCTTCCAATAGATTTGGTATCATATGCCTTCCTGGCACTCTCTCTGTTATTAGAAGTTCACTTTGAAAATGTTTTTCTTTTTGAAAAAAAAAAAATCTCATGTGCAAAAGTATATGTGGACATTTAGGTTTCTTTATGTCTAGAACATTTCTGTGCAGTTACTTTTGCATTATAATGTTTCCTGATCATAATGATTATTTATTTCACAGTGAGACCAAGTTTTTTTGTTTTGCACCTGGGCACTGTCATGTTATGATTACTGCTATCAGCATGCTGCTTTCAGTTGCCAAGAAATGTGGTTTCAGATGCCATAAACCTTAAATACTGGCATTATAACTCATTCAAATCTGTGACTTGGTTAAAAACACAGTCAAACAGAGTGGATTTCTTATGATAATTTCAGGTTTTTGAACTTTCTGACTTTGATTATTGATTAACGATTAGCTTCTTCCTTATGGTTTTGACTTGTTTCTGGTTTTTACCATTTTTAATCTCTTGGGTCTTTTCTAGCCTTTGAGCAGAGTACTTATGACATATTCTGCAAATTGCATCTTTACCTCTTAATATGTGCTTGCAGAAATGCTCTTCAGTGCCTGCTCTCCTCAAAACCTCAACATCAGATACATTTTGCTTTCAGTTGATGTTAACCATTTGTCTACAGCACCATAGTTCAAGAGCTTAGTCTTCTTGATGGATTGTTTGTTAAGAGCTCGTGTCTCGCTCTCAGTGCTGAAGACAGAAAATAGGAAATGTTGTAGCGTTATCTTAATTTAATATTTTGATCTACTTTTACAAGTTCGTTTTGCGTCCAAATGGCATCTTTTGTAAACCAGCTTTTGAATATAACAACAACAACATTTATTTATATAGCACATATGTTTTTTTTATTTCATTAACTAGTATTCTAAAGAGGAGTACATTTTGATGACTATCTCGATGTTAGTTCTATTCCATATTTTTGCCTTACTTGTGGCGTACTCTTAAACACTTCTTGAAGTTCAGTTCCATTTTCTCGTTGGAGGACTGTATTCTTTGGATACCTAATGTTGTTATAATATAAACATGATATAAATTCAATACTATATAGTAAGCAAACAAAACAATTCGTTATTCCTTTAGACTTTTGACTGTCCTCACTTTTTACAACTAAAATGTCTGTTGCATAAATCACCATAATTCAGTGTATTCATAAACAATGTAAAGATTTACTTCATGAGGTGAAAGTACATAATATACAATAATAGTTGCATCAAATATTTTAAATGTGTTAATAAATTTAAATATTTAAAGTCTAAAATTCTTAATTGTAATAGAAATTTATCTTTTTTCACCCTCTGATTGATATAGGTCCATAAAGGGCTACGCCCTAGTACAGAATCATAACATCATATTCATAATGACTGACTTTCAAATAATCTAAAATGATACCCCACATGCTTATGTCTGAAATATGTCATTTTAAACCTTCTGAGAGTGACTCATAGTAAAGAAATCAAATATCAAAAATCTCTCTCTCTCAATATATATAAATATATACTCTCTCTCTCTCTCTCAATATATATAAATATGTACTCTCTCTCTCTCTCTCTCAATATATATAAATATGTACTCTCTCTCTCTCTCTCTCTCTCTCTCTCTCTCTCTCTCTCTCTCTCTCTCTCTCTCTCTCTCTCTCTCTCTCTCTCTCTCTCTCTCTCTCTCTCTCTCTCTCTCTCTCTCTCTCTCTATATATATATATATATATATATATATATATATATATATATATATATATATATAAAATCCTAAGCCTAAAAGTGCAACGATTTTGTGTGACATTTTTATGTCACTTTTTTGTCACGCTTTAAATCGGGCTTATTTTAAAACCTGCATATATATGTTTGGTATCATTCTTTTCAGAATTTATCGAATGTTAATGTGATATTGTTAGATTTTCAGACTCTTATTCTATTTTTAAATTATAAACTAAAAAATATCAAGAACTCATGTCCCCTGAGATGAGACATTGTGCCAACAGATTTAATGACGCCTGGGGCCGGAAATAAAAGACAAAGAGTAGATGACAAAGACAGCTGCTGTACAGGCTTTTAAATGTTCGAAACTCCACACCACCAGCAGCAGCAGCAATAGCAAAGAGGAGGTAAAATAAAAAAAACTCTATTTGTTACCCATTGTATCACCGTTTAAGAGGGGGTTTAGGAGGAGCGACTGCATCTCCTTGGGGTGCGTTCAACCCCCTCTTCACAACACGAGCGGAAGAGACACAAAGTGGCTGGTGCGTAGTGTATGCAAGGGGGGGTTGGCGAACGAAGCTAGCAGGGGGTAAGTCCCCTAGTGTGTGTGTGTGTATATATATATATATATATATATATATATATATATATATATATATATATGACTGACTGAGTAATGACTGATTCACACACTTACTCATCAACAACAAATCTATTTCCTGTTTATTTCAAAAACGGAAATTTGGGGGGATGGTACATCTAGGCCAGCTGGTATCTGGTAAGAAAGGACATTTCAAAGTAGCAGTTTTTAGAAAAACTAAATATTCAAAATCTGAAAAATACTTTGACTGATTTTATTTAAATTTAGAGACATAATAGAAAACAGAAAATTAGATTATCTATGTTTTTGTTTTGTTCATATTTGTTAATATTATGCAAAAATACATGCTCTGCGCTATTCTTAGAGGTGGCTTTATGTAAACAAAAGAACACAGCACCACAAACTAATAAGATGAACGGAAAACTGAAGAAGAGGTGGTATCCTAAAAAGGAAAAGCGAGATGTGATCACGTTTGGTGTGTACAGTGAGGACCGAAATGGAAAAAGAAAGTTTGGCAAATCTCAAGGAAGACGTAAAGCAATGTGGTTAGCAAATGTGTTATAAAGCTTGTGTGCCAGTGCCAGGTGCTGTTCCTGTGAGCGCAGGTGTTACTTCAGTAGAGGCAAAAATAGGGGGAGAGAAAACCAGAGGCAGAAGTGATGTCCTCAGATCCAAGACAAGGGGGAACAACGGTGTAAGTACAAACTTAACAGGATTGCTTAAGAAGCCTCTATAACATAATATCAGCAGTTATTTTCTTTCATTTCAAGTACTAAAGAAGACATCCTCACAAGTAAAAATATTCAGTTAATTGCAAGGGCAACCTAAATGAGATGCCAGTAAATATTAATGCTTTTTGTAATAAGTTAAGGTAAAATACAATCCATTGTTAGCATTTTATTGTCTGCCGATGGGTATATGTAAGCTTAAACATGCAAATGATGAAGAACACAAAAATAAATACTGTATTTGAGTGAACAATGTAAACAAGTAAAAATTGTTAACATCTAATAATAATGATAATAACATATATTCAAATTTCACATTATTCGTACTGAGTTACCATTTCAATTCAAAAGAATGCAGTTTCCTATAAAATTGTGTTTTGCAATGACGATCTACTAAAGCCAGGTCAGTAGGAAAGGTAGAAATGGACTTAATGCAGAAATGTTTTAATCATGAACTATTATGTATAGCATGTTCAAGAGTAAGCAGCTCTAGTGCCCTAATAATATTGATATTACTTATTATTTGACTGATGCTTTTTATGCAAGGAGACTTACAACATCTGAAATACAATTGGTTACATTTCAATGACAATCCTATATTACCACTTTGTGAAAAAGAGTAAATTTGACCCCTTGTTTCCCATTAGTAGGTGAAGCTCTGGGGTTGGTTGTTGTGGCATTCACAACTTCAAGTCCTTCTGATTATTTTTGCTGAACACACCTATTGATTTAAAATACGTATGTAGTTTCCTGCACAAAATGCAGTCCAAATACTGCCTAAAAATGAGGGTTTTCATGTATTGAGGGCTTAAAATAGAGGGAACCCCATATCACATGTGGTGGTTTTCTCGTACTGGTGAGTCAGGATTTGCTGGACAAAAAAAAAAACAAACTAAAGTGATTTCAAAGCATTTTTAAGTAATTCTCATGAACACACAAGAAGTGCTTTTAAAGTCTCAATGAATTTGTCAGAATAAATGTCTAGCAAACTGTATTCTGCATTCATATTTGGAACTGGTAAAAGTTTACGTGAATGCTTTTTAGCCTGTTAAACTTACCCTAAATGTTGCATAGAAGGGGTTTTTTTTACTTTAAAAATCCATATATTATTACTTGATACAAAGTATTAAATATTTTTCTGTTGTGTATGTAGAAAATCTGTGTTTAATAAAAATGTTGAAAACGCATAGTGTACAATATTTTTATTGCATGTTCAAATTAACATGTTTGTGATATGTAAGTGAAAGTTTTGTTTTGCTGGTACACTGAACACTACAGTTAATCTACTTAGGGGCACCACATCTCCAGCCATTGAAATGTGGCACCAAAGGTCAAAGTACAGCTTACTGTTGTGGTTAAAAAGTACTTCACATCACCTTTTTTTTTTTTTTAAAAAAAAGTTAGTTTTTTTTGTCAAAAAGATCAAAGTCTATTCTGAGCTATTGAGGCACATGGAATTTCAAGATGTGGTTGGATCATATATTGGACTTTGAATAAACAAATTGTTCTCTTAAAGGGGCAGCATTAAAAGAAAGAAATCCTTTTCGATCATTGTGCTTAGGACTATTCTCGGTTGTTAGTTCATCTAATGTACTGTGACAGAACCACATGAGATACATTAGCTCTTGTAATTGAGAAAACCTCATTCTCTAACCATTACTGCTTTAATCTTTTCAAGACCTATTGACTTTTGTTCAGTTAGCACACCAAATGCTCACTCCCAGATGACATGTATTGACCCCACCTGACCTATGAATGTTATATGTAAGCGAAGACCAACCACATTATTGCACAATCTAATACCCTGAAGTTATTGTTTTAAAACAAGAAAGAATTTGATACAGGTCACAGTACGTTTTTTATTAAGGACTTTTTTAAGATGGGCAACAGGTTTAGGCTTAAGTTTGGGGTAGAGGGGGGGACAGGATGGGTCAAGGCGGGGTGAAGGAAAAGTGATATTAACTTGCAATTCTATGAACAGGTAGTTCAAAGCTGGACAGAGACATCCACTGACAATTTAACATGTAACTGCTGCTGACACACAGCATGTCATTTATATTTGAATGACAGCTGTCAATCCACTTTCTATGCATTCTTTCTTTTGTTCCCTGTCATGAAAGCCTGAATCTATTAATGTTGGGTGCAAGGCAAGAATCCAAACTGATTGGGAACACCAGGCATCTCTGGGCATAGTCATCACACATGCACTATTGCTGACTCGGGAAGAACGTGCACTGTCCATTCAACAAACGTGAGGAATGTGTGCAAACGTTTACAGTTTGAACAACCCAGCTCTGTAAGGAAACAAACAAGAAATATTTCATATCTCGGTTAAAGCCTTAGACAGCTTTTAATTGATTGCTGTGTTTATAAAAGTGCAGTTATATTTTTCTTTATCAGAGTGTTTTATTCTTGAAGGCTTCAGAGGTTTCCCTGAACAGATTATTCACAACTGATTTTTTTCTTTAAACCCACAACTGCCAGATTTAGCTTCTGCTCCCAATGAACCTAAATTAGATTAACTGATGAAGGTAATTTCATTTTCTTTGTAATATGATTTGTTTGTACTTAGAAAGACACTATATTAAGCAGACTAGGCTGTGCATTTAACAAGCTACAATTATATGCACATGTTAGGACATATCAAGTGTTTTGAATGAATCTCGACCTCAGTTTATAGCAGTGCTCCTCAAATGCCCATATGGGTACTGGTTTTTGCTTCAGTCAATCTCTTGGTCAAGGTGAGTTACTGAATTTAAATCCCTTTTAATTAAGCTGTTCATCTAAATCAGTTAAAGACATGTGAAAATGATACATATTGCTAATTTTTCCCTGGGGTGCATTTTTTCTTTCTTAGTTACATGAGTATGGTTAAAAATCACACACAATAGTGTGTGAGATTGGTCAATAACTATAGAATAGTGGCATACATGGCATAACCACTTCTTGAATCCAAAGGTTCTGCTACTTTTTCATACAGGGTGTTGGGTACTTTATGACATTCTTTAATAAAAAATGAAAAGCTAACATGTAATATTGTTTATTTATTATTCTGTAATATTAGAACTTTGTTGAAAATCTAATGACTTTCACTGAGGATAAATATGAAATTCAGAGAGAGACAAACATATTTACATAGCACAGTATGTCTGCTCATTGTCTATTCACTGCAAAAGGGCAAAACCTAAGCAATTAAGTAAATTATGGTGAAACGGAAAACATACTTGTGTGTAATAATACACATCTGTTTACATTAGAGATGTAAAACAGATTTTATTGCAGCTGAGAACCTGATTGCATTTTGCCCCTTCTAGTTCACTTGCCTTAAGAAAAAAAGAAAGACTCTCCTTGACACGGTGTGTGCAGAAAGTGAAGGTCTGGCCTTTGTAAATGCTGATTGTGCTTTGTAATGTATTAAAAATAAACACTGAATGTAATGTTTAATGTAATTTATTACTTGTTTTTACAAGTAAAATGACATTTTACAGTTTTAACATAGATTATGATGATTTATGTATTATCACATTGCATGGTACCTGTCAAATGTGCTGTAAAGCTTCAAGTTTAAATTTTATGTTTCATGAAAAACTGCTTGGCTGTTTTATTTTTCTTTCTGGTTAAAATATTTGAATGTTAGAGCAAATACACTGTCTGATTGTTTTACTGCGCTATAAAATAATTTGAGAAGGATTAATTCATACATACATACATACAGTACATTCATCCAGTCTTATGTATGTGTTTCCCTAATGCACCTTGGTATGCAGGCCTTTCTGCTAAGGCTTTCAGTTTATTTTGTGCATGAACATTTTTATTACTTTAGATAGATAGATAGATAGATAGATAGATAGATAGATAGATAGATAGATAGATAGATAGATAGATAGATAGATAGATAGATAGATACTTTATTAATCCCAATGGGAAATCAATTATATTACAAAACAATTAGAATATTTCAAAGAAAATATCTTTCCATGCATATCGTCCAACTATCCATCACTTCCTAACCCAGATACATAGGTCAGGGCCATGCAGAGCCTATTTTGGCAGTGCTGTGTATAAGGCTTCAAACGACTTAGGTTGGGGGTGTGCCCTCACTTGTACTGGGCTAGTTTAAATTGCCAATTACCCACATGCCTTTATGCTGGGGAGAAAAACCAGAGTACCCAGACAAAAGTCAGCTAGAATACCATTAAGGATCAAAATAAACTTTTAAAGTTATAATAGTTGACAACTGTATATATAAAATGCCCATTTTTTTTCCTGCAGACCTGAGTAATAATACCCTTGCTAGGCAATAAATGTGACTAATGTACAAATCTGGACTATTTATTTGCAGTCATTGTTACATATTAATATAATTATCTACAGGGTGGGTGTTATGGTGTGTGATCCAAGTGTCATGTCCATATCCTTAAAGCTTATGTGCAGATCAAATATCTGCAGATTTCTCAGCAGACAATATGCAATAACATTGGGTTTGTAAATTGTCAAAAGAAGCATATCATTGGTGTACTTGATATCCTAAAATTATTAATTTAGCTATGGATCAAGAAAGATTATAATTTAAATATTTTTGAGCTAGCTTTAAATAATTATAGCTAATTTGAAAAATATAAATCCAACTGGCTTTAAGAAGTTAACGTTTAAATAAGTCTGAAGATAAATAGACAACTACATACTGTAAATATCTACAGAACTAATACACTGCACTTCATGCATACCCCAGTAATAAATAAATAAATACAGTATTAGTCATAAATCAAAATAATTCCTTTGAAATTTATGAGTAAAATTAACACATACATATTTTAATGTTAGCAGAGTGGCTAGAATTAACAATCAACATTTCCTATTTTCAAAATTACTTTCAGTTTATATAGTTTTTTGAAAAAGTGGTTATTAAATCTTTTTTTTGATAATGTTCAGTAGTGTGTTTACAAATATTAGTTTACATGCCTCAAACCCAGAGAATTATAGTGGCTAAAATGTTTTTTAACCTGTTTCTTAACTAGGTACTGAACTGAGATATTTATCTGCTTTTCCTTTTCCCTAGAATCTTACATTGTGATTTAATCATTTCAGTTTGGTACTTGTTACTGAAAAGTGCCCTTTTGGAATTTGTCCCCACCACAATAATACCAAGGAGACAAAAAGTATTACAGTATGTGCTTTTATTACTCTTATCACAAACAGATAGACCACTCAAAGGAAAACTCAGAAGTACAAAGGAAAAGAACCATTAGAAACAAAATCCAGCTACCCTTTAGGGCCTTTAAAACATTGGCATGAAGTGGTGTGTGTGTGAGAGAGAGTCAGGTGGGGTGTTTAAGCTATTTGTCCACCTCACCACCTGGCTCTGTCTTTAATCTGGCCTTTCTTCCCCCAGACACTGAACCTTTTTATCAACTCTCCTTCTAACTCTCGACTTGCGTGAAACTCTACCTGTTGAGGATTTCAGCCCCTCCTGATGCTGCCTTTTCTGTGTACAGAGCACCAGTCTAGAACTGCATCTAGCTGATGCCTGTGCAGCCCTTGCAGGGGTAGGTCTGTGTAGCTGGTCCCTTGCAAGCAGCATGTTCTCATTCATTTGTAGTATGTCAGAGACACTGAACTGTTCCTTAGTATCTGTGTGACACAATATGGTTTTCCTGCTAGCCCCTACTGATCTTCTTCTTTTGGATGCTCCCATTAGGGGTTGCCACAGCGAATCATCTTCTTCCATATCTTTCTGTCCTCTGCATCTTGTTCTGTTACACCCATCACCTGCATGTCTCCTCTCACCACATCCATAAACCTTCACTTAGGCCTTCCTCTTTTCCTCTTCCTTGGCAGCTCTATCCTTAAAATCCTTCTCCCAATATACCCAGAATCTCTCCTCTGCACATGTCCAAACCAACGCAATCTCGCCTCTCTGACTTTGTCTCCCAACCATCCAACTTGAGCTGACCCTCTAATGTACTCATTTCTAATCCTGTCCATCCTCGTCACACCCAGTGCAAATCTTAGCATCTTTAACTCTGCTACCTCCAGGTCTGTCTCCTGCTTTCTGGTCAGTGCCACCATCTCCAACCCATATAACATAGCTGGTCTCACTACCGTCCTGTAGACCTTCCCTTTCACTCTTGCTGATATCTGTCTGTCACAAATCACTCCAGACACTCTTTTCCACCAATTCCACCCTGCCTGCACTCTCTTTTTCACCTCTCTTCTACAATCCCCATTATTCTGTACTGTTGATCCCAAGTATTTAAACTCATCCATCTTCGCCAACTCTACTCCCTGCATCCTCACCATTCCACTGACCTCCCTCTCATTTACAAACATGTACTCTAGAGCATATCCCCACCTCTCCAGGGTCTCCTCAACCTGCTCCCTACTATCACAATGTCATCAGCAAACATCATAGTCCACGGGGACTCCTGTCTAATCTTGTCTGTCAACCTGTCCATCACCATTGCAAATAAGAAAGGGCTCAGAGCTGATCCCTGATGTAATCCCACCTCCACCTTGAATTAATCCATCGCTCCTACCGCAGACCTCACCACAGTCACACTTCCCTCGTACATATCCTGTACAACTCTTACATACTTCCCTGCCACTCCCGACTTCCTCATACAATACCACAGCTCCTCTCGAGGCTCCCTGTCATATGCTTTCTCCAGGTCCACAAAGACGCAATGCAACTCCTTCTGGCCTTCTCTAAACTTCTCCATCAACATCCTCAGAGCAAACATTGCATCTGTGGTGCTCTTTCTTGGCATGAAACCATACTGCTGCTCACTAATCATCACCTCACTTCTTAACCTAGCTTCCACTACTCTTTCCCGTAACTTAATGCTTGTTACTTAATGTAACTTAATGTGGCTCATCAATTTTATTCCCCTGTAGTTACTTCTATCCTGCACATCCATCCCCCTTATTCTTAAATATCGGCACTAGTACACTCCTTCTCCACTCCTCAGGCATCCTCTCACTTTCCAAGATTCCATTAAACAATCTGGTTAAAAACTCCACTGCCATCTCTCCTAAACACCTCCATGCTTCCATAGGTATGTCATCTGGACCAACGGCCTTTCCATTTTTCATCCTCTTCATAGCTGTGCTTACTTTCTCCTTGCTAATCTGTTGCACTTCCTGATTCACTATCTCCACATCATCCAACCTCTTCTCTCTCTCATTCTCTTCATTCATCAGCCTCTCAAAGTACTCTTTCCATCTGCTCAACACACTCTCCTCACTTGTGAGTACGTTTCCATCTTTATCCTTTATCACCCTAACCTGATGCATCATACGCCTTTTCTTTAGCCTTCGCCACCTCTCTCTTCACCTTGTGCCTTATCTCCCTGTACTCTTGTCTACTTTCTGCATCTCTCTGACTATCCCACTTCTTCTTTGCCATCCTCTTCCTCTGTATGCTCTCCTGTATTTCCTCATTCCACCACCAGGTTTCCTTTTCCTCCCTCCTCTTTCCAGATGTCACGCCAAGCACCCTTCTTGTTGTCACCCTTACTACATCTGCTGTAGTTTCCCAGCTGTCTGGTAACTCTTCACTGCCACCCAGTGCCTATCTCACCTCCCCCCTAAATTCAACCTTGCAGTCTTCCTTTTTCAACTTCCACCATTTGATCTTTGGCTCTGCCCTCACTCTCTTCCTCTTCTTGATCACCAACATCATTGTACAGACCACCATCCTATGCTGCTTAACTACAATTTCCCATGCCACCACTTTGCAGTCTTCAATCTCCTTCAGATCAGCTCTTCTGCATAGGATGTAATCTACCTGTGTGCATCTTCCTCCACTCTTGTATGTAACCCTATGTTCCTCCCTCTTCTTAAAATACGTATTCACTACAGCCATGTCCATCCTTTTGGCAAAATCCACTATCCTCTGACCTTCTTCATTCCTCTCCTTGACACCATACCTACCCATCACCTCCTCGTCTCCACTGTTCCCTTCACCAACATGCCCATTGAAATCTGCTTCAATCACCACTTTCTGTCCCTTGGGTACACTGTTCATCACTTCATCCAACTCACTCCTCAAATGTTCTTTCTCACCTATTGCACACCCAACTTTCGGGGCATATGCACTAACAACATTCATCATCACTCCTCCAATTTCCAGCTTCATAATCATTACTCTGCCTGACACTCTTTTCACCTCCAAAACACTCTTGACATACTGTTCCTTCAGAATAACTCCTACTCCATTTTTCCTTCCATCCACACCATGATAGAACAATTTGAATCCACCTCCGATCCAACTGGCCTTACTCCCCTTCCATTTAGTCTCTTGCACGCACAATATATCAACCTTCCTTCTCTCCATCATATCTGCTAACTCTCTCCCCTTACCAGTCATACTGCCAACATTCAAAGTTCCTACCCTCAGTTCCACTCTCTTTACTTTCCTCCTCTCCTCCTGCCTCCGGACACGTCTCCCCCCTCTTCTTCTCCTTCTTCGGCCAACAGTAGCCCAATTTCCGCCAGCACCCTGTTGGCTAACAGTACTGGTGCCGGTCGTTGTTAACCCAGGGCTCGATCCGATCCGGTATGGAAATTTGTATTGCTGTTCGCATATTGATTTGGCAAAATTTTACACCGGATGCCCTTCCTGACGTGACCCTCCCCATTTATCCGGGCTTGGGACCGGCACAATGAAACACTGGTTTGTGCATCCCTTGTGGCTGGGTTTGTTAGCCCCTACTGATCTAGCCCATAAATGAGTAAGCTCATTCCAGATTCCATAGCCACTGCCTCCATGGCTCTCCACTCTCTGTCTTACTTTCAGTTGTTACAGGACCAAGTGCTTATGGCATCTGTGTTGTCTGCTCTTTAGCATCAGGTAAGAACACTGCTGTCTTTTTCCTGCATTGAATTTCCAAGAGGATTCACATCTGAGGTACCACTTATAGCAGGCACTGTTACATTCTGTGCTATGCTGCAGAATTGTATTTTAATATATAGAAAATATTTTTAAGTTATACAAAGTCTGGAATGTTACTCACTACTTTTTAAAGATGTATTTTGTATTATAATACTGACCTGTTGTTTTCACCATGCTATTAAAAACATATTTGAAGATATTACTGTACATTTTCCTACTTTTATAAACTGTTTCCCTCCTATTTTCCCTGAACATACTTTCCAAAATATGTCCATGCTAGTTGAATCTGTCCTAGACACCCATCTTACACTAAATGAAAGCATCATCTACAGCAAGAACATTTTAACCTTTCTTTGCAGCTTATCTAAAGTCATCCTTGGAAATGTACATCTGACCCAAATTAGTATGATCTCATCTTGTAATTCAGCGGATTTAATTTTGCATTCTGCAAGAAACGCCCAAAGTCTGTTGCTTCTACAACCCCCTTTTCATATTCATTCCATTAGTAATGTGTCATGGATTGCCTTGGGTGACCAGAAAAAATATTTTGTAAAAAAAAAAAAAAGGAAAACATATCTGATGGGCAACAGTACTAGGAGGGATTTGGCTGTATTGTATTGTAGACACATAGATATCTCAGTAATATAATCTCTAGCAGAGTGTTTAGAAAAATGAATCCTTCTATTGAAATGGTGGTCATCATTTAATTGAGAGGGTTTTTGTCATGTTCACTTATACATTGGATAAATAGATATTTACTGACCTACTGTGATTCTTATTTTTATATTGTTAAAAAAATCTGTAGAACATCCTGAAGGCCGCATGATTCAAATCAATGTCATTGGACCATAACCTATCCAGGTGACACTGGCTGCAGGAAAGGAAACAGCCCCTGGATGAGAAGCCAACTGACACTCACAGTGTCAATTCACTATCACAAGTTAAGCAGTTCAGTCTTGCCTTTAGTATGTGTAAGGAAGACTGATGTACACAAAGAAAAACATACATGAATACACGGAGAATGTGCATATTCCACAAAGACAGTTCCTCGACACAGGATTTCTGCCCATGACACTGGATCTGTGATGCAGAGTTATTCTGAAATTAATCATTCTTTACATTTTTTATTAGGCAGAATGTATATATGGTTGTGAACATTCTTAATTGAATAACATTATTGAAGACCACCTAAAAAGTTTACATCTCTTAAGTTTCTGAAGGGGAGCTGGTCATTGCTTTGTGAGTGGGAAAAGGTTTTAGTTATATTTAGATGAACGGAAATGCTTGTACAAGACCACTGACATTTGAGAGTACATTATCAGTCACTGGTTTGTGTTCTTTTATTTGTTGTAAACAATAAATATATTTTAAATACAAATATATTGTGAGATTCAGTAATAATGAATGTAGATGCAGTAGATGTCTTTATAACCATGTACAGTGTAAGATTTAACTGAAAAAACTGATATGACCAGCACATGATTTTCTCCATATTTTCAACAGGATTACAGTATACAGCATGAATTAACTAAAACATGTGTAAGATGCAATACTACTATTTAGTTTTCACATTTTAGTCTGCCTGAAAATACAATATGTTAGGTTAATTTAAGAAGAACATAAAATGCAAGCATTGTTTTTTGTAGTAACCGTTTAGCTGCAATGACTAATTGAAAATTATGAGCTGTAAATGCTCAAGCTTTCAAAAAAGTCTTAAATGTATATTACACATTTTGTGATCCTCAAAGCAGTGATTTGACTTTAAAAGCTTGAAGCTAAGAAACTTCCATACAGGTCTACTACAGAACCACAAACACAGAGTAACAGGCACACTTCTTTACCAAAATGCTCAAAACATGTTATATGCATATGAAAACATATTTTTCTGTCGAAAACCGAAAGTTGATTTTTTCATCCTCCATATTTGACATGAGAGAAAATAAAAAAGGAAAGCAAAAGTTGTCTGCAGCATTTTTTTAAACATTTATTAGTTTTACAATGACTGGTACAATTCAAATCTTCCATTCATTTTCTTTCACAGAAAGCAGTTTTTGAAGACTTTGTTGGGCATGAGTTAGCATACTGTTAATTGCTGTAAAATCCATTGTAATAAATGTACACAAAGGGTGTTAATTAAAACATCTTTTTTATTGTTGTAATTTAAACGTATTTTGCCCTTTAAGAAAACAAACTATTTATTATATCAATCTTGATAAATATAGGTTGTGGCAAAATTTTATCTACACATGGAACCCCAGAATATATCAAAGCAGTCTTGTTTGTTTTTGTCTGGAATGTGTACTGTGGAAAGATCATGAATCTATCCCTTCACAGTATAATATATAATAATAAGTAAAACATACACCTAATTCAAAATCATTGTACCTTCTAATCATTAACAACTCAGGGCAGGACAGAAACAAACATGCTTCTTAGTAAAAATCTCTCTAAAAATTACTCTTCAGATTAAACTTTGATTAAGGACCTCTCTGAAGGTGTAATATAAGTAATTTTTGCATGACCTGCTTATTCTGCTTCATTGCATTGCCGTAGAGTTCATGTGAAATTAGAGTCCAGCATGGAAGGTTCTGATTACCCTATCACAATGTGTTTAGTGTGCTGTGATATTGTCAGCATGCTTGATGGCAGGTAAATCCAGGACACTTGTGACATCTACACAGATAAACAAACACCAGTTCCACTATTTAGCACTCTTCTTGGCCCTATACGTTTGTTTCGTATGTCTTCACTGCATGATTTGAACCATATCAGATAAGGGCTATGGACAGCTTGATTATAGGAAATGCATATGTATTAAGTAAATGGGGGGGGGGGGGGGGGGGGGTTTCGAGCGAAGTGAGCAGGGGGCGAAGCCCCCTAGTATATTATATATAACCCTGGATTGGGAATGACAGATAAGCATAGTAACAGCTTTGGTACATTAACATGTTTTGAAGTGTGAGTTTAGAATTGAGTACATGTTATGAAGGTTAACTAAGGCAGTAATATAATTGTAAATAATAAAATGATCGTTACACATTTGTTATTGCCAGTTGCAAAATTTATCTTTCTGTGTTATTTAAGCTCCAAATAGACAAAAACATGCATTTTATTAATCTTTTGCAACTATCCAATTATTTTTCTTACTTTATAAAATCGTACATTTACTCTATTTGTTCTTTTTATTATTTTTAATTATCATTATACATATAGCTCAAACATAAATTACAATTCATTTCAAATCTTATCATTTAGTGTTGTATTCCACATTGTACCCATTTCTATTGAGATACACCCCAGCTTTCTTCAACCATGTAATAGAATAAGCTCAGATAGAAAGTGGATGGATGCTATTGTTATCGTAATACAATTAGAGTGCAGTATGTTGGAACATGTTACGTGCAACTGTGAATGTATTTTGTTTTGTATTAATTTTAACTGGCCATAGTATGCTGTATGGGTTTAAGAATGATAAATGTATATACAACATGTATTAGCTGTCAAGGCTATTTTCAACTTAAAAAGTTAAGTTTTTGTAGTTATGAAAAATGAAAGGTACTGACTGGTTTAGTCGGCAAAATTTACTGGGGACCTGTTTAATTTAATATACAGTATTCTTACTCACACTTGGACAACTTAGAGCTGTCAAATAATACAGTATAACATGTAAGAATTCTATACGTCCTACTTCTGCTGATAGAACGGAGAAGCCATAGTATAGTATTCATAGAAAACCCCCAGAGAGATCTTGCAAATACCACATAAATATAGTCTGGCCAAAAAAAGTGTACCCAGGTAATTGGCAGTTTGAGGCACAGTCAACCAATATAAGACTTGATAAAAAGTTGATAAATTCAGTGAAATTCTGCAATAAACAGCTGTTATTTAATGACTATATTTCTTATTATCTAAATTAATATTAAAGAAAAATGTTTCTTCTATTTTGAAAACTCAATTTTTAAGTGCATAACACATCAGAAACCTGTTCAAGCAGCAGTGACACATTTTGCATCACTTACCCACCAGTTATCATATGGACATGAATTGGGCAGGCAAAATCCTAACAGAAATCATTTAGGTAAGTATTAGAGCTGTACCCCGGTTTGTGGTGGTTTGTATCCATATAGCCTGCTTAATATACATTTGTCATTAGTGGAGGAAACTCCATACTTAGCTTCGAGCAATACATTTGTTTAACAATGATAAGCCATTTGTTTAGCTGTTTCACATTTACAGTTTTTCTGTTGGACATAGTGAGAGAGAATATTTGAGGAGCATAATAATCTTGAGCCTAGACAGAAAGCACTTGCATTTATTGATTAATAACAGCCTTCACCACTCATGAATAATTCAAGGTATTACTCAAAAGACATATTCTGTAGCTGGGAACAACAAAAGACTTACCAAGTCAAACTACACTTTTTGCAGTATTTTCATGTATAAGTCAGATTTCTCTTTTTCAAAATGTTTTTTTCAAACATTTACAATGCCATTGCAGTTTTAAACATATACAGAAAAAATTAAATATTCTATAAAGCTTTGACAGCATGCATACCCAGCAGTTCATTATTCATGGCTGAAATAAGTAAATTTTGTTGTCTTGTAAGTGTTTTCAAAAATGATCATGATATAAATCTCTGATGAACAGGGTGTTTCAGTGGTTACTACTGCGCACTCATAGCTCCTGGAGACTGTTTTGAATCTCAGCCTCCTCACTATTTGTGTGGAGTCTGCATGTTGTCTTCTCTTTATTGGGGTTTTTGGGACACTGAGCAAGACAGTGCAAGATCTGGGACAGGCATTTTAAGGAAGGTACAAGATTGACACAGGCAGCTAGTGTAATGATTCTAATACAGGTGTTCAAATTTTCTCTCTTTGGTTCATGTTCTTGCTTCTGCATTTTGAGCAAGGATACCAACAACTTATACCTTCTTTTCGCAGGTTTGAAAAGAGAACACTAAGTCAGTCTAGCTGGCTAGAAATAATGGCATGAGTTAATTTTTCAACATCTTGCAATAATATAAAAGATGGAATTCATGCTCTTAAGGTAAAAACAGAGTCTTAGCAATATGGTAAATATGTAATTTAATATTTATTTCTGAATCCATAACATCACCTACATTTTATACTTTAGACTTGATTTGTAAAACCAAAGGATGAAGCTTACAGGGGGATTAAAATATGTTTTAAACAAAATGTTTATTAATTTGGTTGGGCACTGCCATCTGAAAGTTATGTCTGTGAGGCAATGTTATCCTGACCACCTCATGTAATCCTTGCTGTATTCATACCCTGGATGCAAAGCATAGACTGTTTTAGATGATTTAATGATCTGTGGCTAATAAAAATTAATGGTTCTGGAGTATGAATGCCCCTTAATAAATGCTTTTTCAGTAAGATGGACAAGATAGTTAAGTGTCTATCACTCTACATACTTTTGAAAGAAAAAGAAGTGTGACTTCAGTTTGTACATTTCACAAGTTAACATACACATTTTAGAAGATTTCAACAGTCTTCACATTTTATCCACAGTGCTTTACATATTATAGGAAAGAATTACTACTCTGGAGTTGAGAATTGAGAGTTTTTAATCGCAGAAGAAGGGTTGAATTTTGTGCTAAACACCTTGCCAGCAAAATGTACATTGAATATTCATTCTTCTTCTTTTTTTGGCTGATTATTGAATGTAAAAAAACAAAAAAGAAAAAACTTAAGTATTCTTTTTATGGAAACAAATATGTTTTAATATACACTCTTGTAAAAACTACTAAAGATGTGCCTGAATCTTGCCTGAAGAAGGGGGCTGAGTTGCCTCGAAAGCTTGCATATTGCAATCTTTTTAGTTAGCCAATAAAAATGTCATTTTGCTTGACTTTTCACTACAATTAAAAATTGTAAAGGTATTGTTGCATACATTGTATGATTGAATATGCAATGTTGAGACTGGTAGATTTCATGTTATATTAAATGAGTGCTCATTAAGCATGGACATAGTGCTTTATAACTAATATGTATTATTATGTTAGAAACAGTGAACGAATTCTGTAAAGCAATATTAAGAGTTGAAACACGTTTATCAAAATGTGTTATAACTCAGTTATTATTTTTTTTAAATATGCAAATACAACATTGATTCATTTAGAATATGTCAGTCTGGGAAAGGTAAAACAATTCTTATAACTAAATGAAATTGTTCATTTAAATTAAGTAGTTTTTAAAATCATAAGAAATGAGATGCATTTCCAATATTTCACTGGTTAAGAAGTGCCAACAAACTGTGATTGTGTATTGCACATTTAACATTATAAATCTGTTGTTCAGCTTCTTGGAGGGTTGCCTTCAGCTTTTTTTCAAAGCCATTCTGTATAAATCTTACACGGCATTTATATGTAGTGTTTTTTTTAATGACATCTAATTCCTACTTGTAGAATATCTAGCTAGTGTGTTGAACTTTAAAGGTAAGATATACTGTACATCGACACCACAAATAACATATGTATACATATTGGTAATGGTATTAGCGAAGTAATTTATTAATGGATAATCATTTTGTAGAATAAGACCTGCAGAAACAAACCTACGTTTGCTACTCAAAAAGCAGTACTGATATTCTGCTGTATTTTCTCTTCAAAACTTTAATTCTTGATGCTTGATAACACAAGAGTGTTTCAGAAATTTAGTAGATTTAGAATAGTCAATGGTAGGTTAACTCTAAAGCAAACATACTGGGCCTGTGCTCAACCATTTTATTTGTTTTATCCTATACAAAGAACCATTTTATATGGGACTCTTTTCAAATACCACTGTCTGGTAGGATTTAAATGCTGAAATACCGTATATACTCGATGATAAGTTCTCCTGTGGATAAGTTGGGAATTGATTTTAACGTATAATTTCTGGTATTTTATAATGTCGGTCGTATAAGTCGAATGCGGAAATATCACGCTATTGAGAGATTATGATATGCTAATGTCCACCTGAGAGAGTAACCACAGAGCACACTGCCTTTTTTTTCTATGTGGGTGTGCAATGCGCTGTATCAGCACGTGCTCCTAACCTCTCTCTCTATTGCGCTTACGTGATCACATGATAATACCCGAACTATTCCGAAGCAACATTTGCACTGATTTCTGTTTTTTGTATCTCACACCCTCATACACCTTTATCGTAAGAGCATCCCTTATCTACGATGGAGAGTTCAAAGCTGGTTTTAAATTGAAAGTAGTTGAAGTGGTGAAAGAAATTGGTAACTGTGCTGCTGCAACAAACTTCAATGCACCTGAGAAACTGATGCGAGATTGGAGGAGGCAATTAGATGTTAACAAAAAAATGTAAGTGTTGTATTTTTGAACGGGCACATAAGTCGGGGTCTGATTTTATGATCGATTTTTTGGGTTTCAAGACCCGACTAATGCGTGAGTATATACGGTATTAATTGTTTTCTAAGCATACTTTTGTACCTGTTATATTATTTCAATTTCTTTGATTGAGTTGTTTTCAGTAAGTATATTTTGTCATTTTGTCTTCAAATAAAATGAATTATGTAAAAAAAAAAACATTAACAGTAAAGGGGTTGTGATGTTTGCATAAAAGGAAAGACCAAGTACAATACACTTTATTTAGGCTTTCACCTTTTACGTGATCAGTAAAATGCTAGTAGCTATAGAAAAGAATTAGAATATACTAAATAATTTGGGAGACTAATAAAGCTGCCAAACAAACAACTTTTCAGGGATATACAGGCATGATTTTTTAACATATGTAGATATAATCATGATTTGATGTTTATTTATACAATATTTTTAGATAAAGGTGATGTAGTTTAGTTTTATTGTAGACAAGTAACACTTTGCCTCGTCTGTCCAGAGCACATTTTTCCAGAAGTCCTGGGCCTCATTCATAACGTTGTACGTAGAATTCACACTAAAACATGGAGTACGGACAAAAGTGGAAATGTGCGTACGCACAAAAAAATCCAGATGCATAAATCTGTGCGTATGTCAACTTCCATGTTCTTCCGCTACATAAATCCCTGTCTGCATGAAATGTAACGCTCACGCACGCGCCTGTCGCCACCTCCCAGAATTACGTCTCTTTGAATATGCAAATCAATATAAATAGCCCCTTATGTTTTGCTTTCTGTGAAAAGACATGGCAAAAGCACAGGGAAAAAGACAAATTTCAGCGAATACCAAGTGGAGACAAGGAAAAACATACTATCTGTTGGTTTAAGCAGTGATATAAACAACAAAAGGAAGTTGATCCGAGTAACAGAGTGGCAGAGAAACTCGAAAGTTAAAGTTCAGAAAGTCGCAAAGTGTCTGAAATAAATAAGATGTTGTCAGATATCAAAGTCACCGTGAAAAGATTCAGAAAGTCGCAAAGTGTCTGAAATAAATAAGATGTTGTCAGATATCAAAGTCACCGTGAAAAGATGAGTCGTAGCCCATTGTCTGAGTGTCATATGGAAGTGTATTAGGGTACAGAGAAAAGAAAAACAAATTGGGGACACAGTAGTAAAAAAAATGTCAACTTTAATCTCGAAATGTCAACTTTAATCACATAGTTGATTTTGTCATTAAAGTAAAACGTCATAAACTTTATCTTAAAATCGTTTAATTTATTAGTTTCTCAGATCCCATTGTAACTAAAGTAGCACGTTAAATGTTTCTTTCTATGTGTTTTTATGTGCTGTATGTTTGTGAATCACTACGTGCTTCTTAAACGGACTTTCTTTTCCGCCGACAGGACACAGAATACATTACATTAATGATATTACAGCTCTCTGAACAATTTAAATACTAAGATGCATACTTGATATCATTTTTATAATGATAGGAATTAAAGCATGTATTAAACATGGGAACACAGTGGCGCAGTGATAGTGATGAGCTGGTGCCCCATCCAGAGATTGTTCCTGCCTCCCGCAAGATGCTTGCTGCGCCGTGAGCTACCTTCGATGAGATCATTTATTGCAGCAGTACTGTCTTTTTCAAACGTACTAGCTTCCAATTCCTGTTCTTACTTTTCTTTCTCCGAGTTGTAATGGCCGACCAGATTGTTCCTGCCTCCCGCAAGATGCTTGCTGCGCCTGTGAGCGACCTTCGATGAGATCATTTATTGCAGCAGTACTGTCTTTTTCAAACGTACTAGCTTCCAATTCCTGTTCTTACTTTTCTTTCTCCGAGTTGTAATGGCCGACCCCTTACCTGGCCGGCAGCCACACTACCAGGACCCGTGGCCTGGATAAATTACTGAGGAAAACTTCAATCTACCAAGCCGTACCTCTGACAAATAATATTTTCCCAGATCAACGGTTAAACACAAGCAACACAATATCCAAATGTAAATCAGGTGCAATAATATATTGAATGCAGCAAAATGACAAACACAGTATTACAAATCCCTGGTGCAATAAATATCGGGATTAATAAAGTATCTATCTATCTATCTATCTATCTATCTATCTATCTATCTATCTATCTATCTATCTATCTATCTATCTATCTATCTATCTATCTATCTATCTATCTATCTATCTATCTATCTATCTATATATATCCCTCCACCACACCAGCAATGTAAAAAGCAATGTATATACAATAATAAATCCTCCCTTGTCCCTACACACGAATAACAAACACAAAACACAATTAATGACAACGAATGATAACTGAGATGATAATGAACGTGAAATGAGTCCGGGTAAATAACTGACCAAATTACTGATAACTATCCCAAAATGTTTCTGTTTGATTCTCCCGCATGAAATACTGGAACAAGCTCACCGTGATTCCTCGGCAATGGTGGAAAATAATGTCCAACCCTGGGGTTTCTGGAGATGAATCTGTTGCAATAATCAGGCAGAGTGAGAAACAAACTGGAAAACTGACGCGATGTGGATGAAAGCAGAAATTGATGATTAGTAGTGGTTAGTAGAATCTCCTTCTCTCTCCTCTCTCCTTCTTCTTTCCCTCCTTTCTGTTTAAATAATAATGAACCAGATGTAATGGAAAACTCCGGCTCTGACGTTTCCAGGGGTTGCTGCCTCCCCACATCAACCTTCCCCGTTTCTTATTACGGGGACGACCTTCAAACAAACACATACTAGTTTGAGCGGTGTGATGTGACAAGACACAACAGGGTGCAAATACAATAAACAACAACACTTATGTGGCCCCGCTACAAAGTAACAAATCACCACACGATCAGCTCTAGATGCCAAGCCGATTCTTCAAAACTTTTATGAAACATTGAAATATCTTCGTAGTACATATTTAATCATTAAATCTATCTATCCATCCAGGGTTGCGCAAATGCCAGCAAGCATACAGCGTGAGGCAAGAACAATCCCTGAACACGTGTCCTCACATGTTTAATTATTAACAGTATACATTATTTTAGATGAAGTTTAAAACTTTTCTGTATAATATAATAAACAAGCTTTACTACATTTCATCTTAAAAATGATATCAAGAGCTTCAAGAAGATAGTGCTTGGAAATGTAAATCCACTTAGAAGCCAGTCATCTTCATATGTAAATATGTGCTTTTTAAAGTGACTCAGGTTGTACAATATTATACATATTTACAGTAAGTTTACAGTGAGGTGACTGTAATTATAAGTACAAACAGTTCTACCAGGAACAATTGATGGACTGATTGAGTGTGTTTAGAGCTCTTGGGATGAAACTGTTTCTGAACCATGAGGTCCCTACAGGAAAGGCTCTGAAGCATTTGCTGTACTGTATGGGAGAAGTTGGCTGAGGCAGGGTGTGCTTGATGCTGTATACTGATAATCCGATCAGCTGCTGTACAGCTGTGATTCCACACTCAGATACAGTGGGTTAAATACTCACCGGTACATTGAGAGTAACAACGCTAAAGAAGTGATGGTATTTGGAATAGTTTGGCCTTTCCATGGACCATTATATGGTTATGGGTCGATTTCAATGCGATGCCTTAAACCAGTGTTTCCCAAACTCGGTCCTGGTGAACCCCTGTGGCTGCAGGTTTTTGTTCCAACTGGATTCCTAATCAGTGACAACACCTGATAGCACTGATCTCATTTAATTAGCTGTTTTTTTTTTCTTTTATTCGACATTCAGAAAAGCATAGCAGCATGATTTTTACATTTATAAGACATTTAGAAATATTTCTGCTTTTGCTATAGATTTAAATGCTTACCTCTCTTTTGTTGATTTCATTATACTTTGCCCTTTCTCTGTGCAGTTTTTCCCCCTTTGTTGTATCTTAATAATGACAATTTAAAACGAGCAGAGCAGACACCCAGGCAAACAACACTAAATAATCAAAGGCTGCAAGTACTTTAGCAACTGACCCACTAATGAGTAAATAATGGATTAATTAAACAATTAGAAGACCTGGGGGGTATTTTTCGTACATGGATTACTCGTTTAGCCAGATGTAATTTTTGACGATTTGGCATGATCCTGGATCTGTCGGTTTTTCAAAACTCTTGCTGGATGTGTTGTCATAGCAACACATCCTAATCCTCAAACCTGCTCAGAGCAGGTTTGTTCTATGTAAACAAGGATTAGCTCACACACTTAATCAGTGTCCAAGCATGGAATTCATTTAGTCATGACTTCGCCGTTCATGAATGAGCGACCAATTGATATAGGTACGCAAATTATAAGAAGAGAATTTCATATAGAGAGGGTTTTGCGCGATTGGCAAGATCCTTTATTGCTCCCGGAGGAAATTCTTTTCGAAAGATACCACTTTAGCCGAGGGGGAATATTGTACCTCAAAAATTTATTAGCACCTTATATTCGAAGTCAAACTCGGCGAAGTCGGGCTGTCACAACCACAGACAGTATGCATTGCTTTGAGGTTTTTTGCAAGCGGCACTTTTTTTATATACTGTAGGCGATGCGGAAAATCTATCTAAAAGTGCAGTTTGCCAGGCAATTCGTAAAGTCTGTTTGGCTCTGAAATATTTCCTTCAGGTTTTCATAGTGTTTCCTGGACACCTGCGTGTACAGACAAAAGAGGCGTTTCATGCCATTGCAGGTAGGTAATACACAGGTAAAAACACCCACAGTTCCATAAAAAATCTCACAATCAGCCTAACATTCACATTACCAGGATTTCCAGATGTGATTGGGGCACATGGGACTGATCAGAGTGGAGTTTGATCAGACATTATTTGGAAAATGTACCTCTCCTCCTGATGAATAATCAGACACAGTGTCTTCATCAAATGTTTGACCTTTGTCAATATCTCGTTGGTCAGACACAGGTTCAAGGGATATGACATTCCCTGCAACTGACCCAACAAAAAAAGAGGGCTATATGGAACCTACCTATGGCACACATTGAGGACAAATATATGCAATGACCATCCTTTATCTGAAATGAAGTGACTACTGCATCCTGCCACTGGTTCTGAGGAGGAGCTTCCCCCTCGAATTCCCTCAGAAACAGGGCGATGGGCATTTTGCTGGAGAGCCAACTCTTCTGCAGGGGTTAGGTCTGGACCGCGTGGACCTCCACCTGTTTTTTGCTTGTCTGCTTTCTTATTAGCTTTAAAATTAATGTTCTTTACATTATATATGATTCTTTATGTCAACAATTCTTTACATAGTTATATACCAATATTTACCAGTTTGAAGTACATTCTTGTACTTCACTTTAACCTGTTCCCATGTTCTCCTTGTGCTCACGGTTGATCTGGAATTATGACATATTAAATAATAATTAATCTGACACATAGGAAATGAAACGCTGCTTTCAGTAAGTACAATGCACACGTGTTTAATTTGTCGGCCACTTTTTGCCAGCCGTCTTTTCTGGTTTGGGCTGCTTTTGCAGTGTTACCCCTTGTACATATTAAATCTTGAAATTCTTCATGTCCTTCGAATAAAAGGTCTTGCTCCGCTTGTGTAAAAAAAAATGCGCCTGTTCTTTCGTCATTTTGTTACAGCCTTTCAAAGACTTGCTGATCATGTTTTCTAGACTCAATATATACGGGCTTTTCACTCAGCGCGGGCACGCACATTCATCTCGGATGATTAGATCCAGCTACACTAATCTAATACACGACTGCGTTTGAAAAACCGACTTATCCCGGGTGAGTTTCACTGGCATTAACTCATCCAAGATGAGGCATCTGATCTCAGATGATTTAAGCGATGTATGGAAAATACCCCCCTGGAAAAGTAGAATGAAAATCAAGATGAAAATACTGTTAAAAAGAAAAAAAATACATTATTCCTATATAACTACTTGGTACATTTTAATTTTTTTTTTTTTTAGCAAACTTAATTTTCTAATTTCTATATTGTTCCCTAAACACAGAACTTGGGAAATATCAGTTCACTTAATTAGCCCAGGAGTTCAATTAAAAACAGAAGCTGGTTGGAACAAAAACCTGCGGCCACAGGGGTTCACCAGGACCGAGTTTGGGAAACACTGCCTTAAGCTAATAAACGATATGCGGTTATTTTCAGTGCATTTGATAAAGCCACTTCAGGGATGTGAATCTAAAAAATAAAGGGAAGCCACCCAGGAACACTAGCACTGCTTTGATGCGGGGTGCCGCCAGTTTGCAAAACTGAGCAGAGAACTTGCGTACAGCAGGGATTGAGCTGGCATGAAAATGTGGGTGGCCTTACACTAAGTTTAGTTTATATACATTGCGATGCGAGCGTGGAAACGGGCGTATGCAACATTTTTGTGCGTACGCACCATTTATACATGAGGCCCCTGGTCTTTGTCTTGGAGTTTATGAATCTGATTTTCTTTCTGGACAGCAAAGTTTTCCTCCTGATACACCTCCCATGTAGATCTAATTTGTACAATCTCTTTCTAATAGTAAACTTATGCACTTGGCAACAGTTACCTGTAGGTCCCATAATATTTATTTCAATTCCTGTGCCAAACTTACTGGGGTGGCTTGGCATGGACAAGTTGGGAGTTGTTTGAAATCTTACCTACTTGTAGATGATCTTCCAGAGAGTGGAATGGTTGATTTCCAGTTGTTTGGATATCTTTTTATATCTCTTCCCGGAGTTATAGGCATGCATAGCCTTTTATCAGAAAACCTAAATCTTTCGATCTAGGCTTGGTGATAACACAAACTTCAGCAGCAAAGAGCAAACCAAACTAAAGTTTAAATAAGACAGGTTTCTTCAAGATCCTCTCTAATGGTGTTCTGATAATTTGTACCTGATCTGGTGTACCTGATTCTAATTTTAGGTATCTGATGTAGTGATAAGTGTAGGGGTATGTTTACTTTTTCCAGATACAAGATTTGCTTTCATATTTATTTACATTTTGCATTGTAATTGTGATATGGTGTTTGTTATATTATATCACCTTTAACAATAGATGCTGTTTAAATGAAGATCAAATCTTGATATATCCATATATATTGAAAAAGAAAAAAAACCTTTCATGGGGTATACTTACTTTTTCAAATGAATGAAGTATGTTTCAGAAATCACTCCTTACACTAAAATTCTAAAAACCTAGAAGTTAGCAAATTTTGTTGAATTATACTAAAATACTAAATGGTTTTCAAGAACAATAGCCTAGTTGTGTATTTCAGTCGCATTTATGGGTCCATTTATAAAAGGAAATAGAAGGAAACAGGTATTCAGTATGGTATGGTATGATATTCAGGTATTCAGTATGTGTTAGAAAACAGATGATATGGGTTTAGTTGGGGAGATCTAGTAATATATAGTATATAAATATAATTAATGAGTGTAATATGTAGATTTGCAAATGCTTTTAATGAGGTTCCAGCTTTAACATAAAATAACATGGCATCATGGAATCCACTCATGTTCACCTACACGGGGACACTTTATAATTGCAGTAGACCCAACACATGTATGTTTCAGATGTAGGAAGATTACAGGAAGCCCTTGAGAAATATCAACATAGACATGAATGAAGAACCAACCACAAGAATGTGCAAACTCCACAAAAACAGTGACAAGGCATGGAATTGAATTTCTTTATAAGAAAAATATGATGATGCTGAATGTTTTTGTTTTTGTTTTTTTTGTTATGTTAGGAAATATAAGCACACCTGAACAGCACAAATTAAAAAAATATGAACATAGCCTCTTTACATGGTATTAGACATCAATACCATGAAAAGATATTGATGACTAAGCAGCAGTAATAATGAACAGGGAATATAAATTTAATAAATGTAGGCACTGTTGTTTAATACTAAAATTTTCCTACTAAGAAAGAGGACAACAGTCACACCGAAAATATTAAAAGTAATACATAAATTGTCACACCCACTTCAGGGTCAAGGGACAGAGCTTATCCCAGTAGCACTGGGTGCAAGATTGAGAAAACCCAGTGAGGAGTGTTACTCTACTGCAGGAACCACTCAGAAACACACCCATTAGGCCAATTCAGAATCACCAATCAAACAAAGCAAGCACATTTTTGTGAGTAAAACCAAAACACCTGGAAGAAAATCCATCCAAACATGATGAGAATGTAGATGCTCCACGTAGACAACAACTGGGCATGTTTACTGAACTCTGGGCACTAGGTCTGTGAGGCAACAGTTCTAACTACTGTGCCTCCTCTGTAAACAGTAACATTTAAATTAATTTTGTTAAAAAAAAAAAAAAATTAGTATATGAGTATATAATTGGCATTCCAACTATAACTAGTTCAGTCTCCACATGATGTTTAATTGATTAATAAACATGTATGAAAAAAGATGGATGGCTAAAATAAAACAACTTTTGTGGCCTGTTCTACTCCATAACTAATACAAGGCAGAGGAGAGACCAGTGTTAGCCCTTGGAAGGTAGGTGTTGAAAGTGTTTGCAGAATGTAGCTGTTTTTTAATTAAGTAGTAGCAGTACACCCGGAGAGATGCCAGCACTTTCTCTTATTTTGTAGAGTTCTCTTTAAGAATGCCCTCATATAGGCAGAATTTTAAGACATGACATGAAAATATTAGGCAATACAAATCATATATGATGCATCATACTCATTTCCTCATTAAATATTTATAAAATGTTTTCTGATATGCTATGCTTTTTGTTTTTTGCAAAAATCTATATTCTTCTAATAGAACAATCCCTATTTAAAAATGTCTGTACAGTAATATTAAGAGTATTTAGGGATTTTTTTTACAAGATCACACTTTTTTGGATGGCATATAGATGTAATCTGAACTATGCATAAGATAAATTCTTCAGCACAGTAGGTCAATGTGGTATGGATTACAGAAATATCAGTTACGGCTGCATCTTGTGTCATGTTTCCAGAGACCTTTGTTACTGTTAACATATTTATTGCTTAGTGCTGTGTATCTGGTATTTCACAGTTGAGATGAATCAGGTAGTTCCACCGCAATGTGTGTAGTACTTAGTTGCTGTAGTTATTTGCCTGTATGGCTTTGTAAAATTGTGTAGGTTGGGAGATGAAGATTTTAAATTAATTGAAACAAATGTAATTTAGGTTTTTCTATGATAAAGCTATTCATTGTCTGCTGACTTCCTATTTAATTAAAATAATTCAAATTTAAATGAGAGTGCATATAGCCTTCTGGTATTTAGAAGAACTGACACTTATTTAATACTGGTTCTGATTTTCAGAATGCATGTATTAAATTCCATCAACATCTCTTCTGTCGTTTGAGCAAATCTCAAATAAATTTCCTTGGAGAAATAAAAACGTTTTAATATTTAATTCAATTTATCAATTAGGTGGCCAAATGTGTGAAAAATGTAAGCTATCAGTTTTAATTTTGTATGTTTGAATTCAGTGCATTTTCACGCATATTACTTACAGTTTGAAAATGGAAATATCAAATTATAAGAGTATATCTTAATTAAAATGTATTTCTTTTTTAACAAAATATTTTCATTGTAAAACTGACATCTCCATGTTAATTAAAATAGACTAATCTTGGGTGGGGTATAATGTAACCAGACCTTCACACTTGCACACACCCGTGGTGTGGGATGCTACATAAATACTAGCAGTGCTCAAGGGTTTTTATAAAAGCATTGCAAACAGGATGACCTTAAGGTTCTGGTTAAAACACACCCAGCCATTCAATTTTATTCAATTAGTGGTTACAATTTTTTGACATTTATTTAAAAAGCCATTTGACTATTCAAAGTATGATTTGTGTTTTCTTGCTGTGAAACACTAATCCTCAAGAGCATGTTCCTGTTAGACTGAATATCATATCTTTATTATTGTTTTTTGCACACCATGGGTTGCTATTTTAAGATATGGCTGTTCAGTTTTCCTAATGAGGAAGGTGTTTCCTCCTATTCTAAACATATCATTTGGTTCTAGCTGTCTTTGGATCTAGTTTGACTGACAGGAACTGGTTATAAATTACTAGTGGTAACCAAAAATATTAGCTGGAATATAATTTTTGATATTTAGAATTAAAAAAAGGTGGTAAATGGAAATTATAATGTAATCTTATAATTACTGTACTTTAATTTTATTTTAATTATAGCATACGAACTGCAAAGCTTGTCTCATATAAGCATGTGTCAAACTATAGATTTCTGTAATTGACTACATTTTTATGCTTATAATATTAATACAATTATACCTGTAAACATGTTCATTGAGCTGAATCATTTATCAACCTAATTAAATGAAAATAGTTTTGTAGTATTAAATATAGCACCTTTCATAAAGATCTCAGTCATGTATTTACACTGATTTTAATGTCAGCATGGTAGATTAGAATCCTGTGTTTGAGTCCAGTTTCTGGTTATTGTCTCTGTGAGGTTTGAACATTCCCCCTGTGTCTGCATAGGTGTTTACTGAGTAGTGAAGATGTGTTTGTTTATTTGACTGACTATTCTAAACTGGCCATGTTTGTGTTTTTGTGAGTAGCCCTGTGAAGCAGTGATATCTTCCCAGATGCCCCTAGTAGTTCCCTTGCAACCCTGAATTGGATTAAGTGAGTTTTAGAATGTGATGTCATGTTCAGATAAAATTGATTAAATGTCATTTGACAATCTAAAACCTACTTAAGCCTATTCTGGCAGCATAAGGTCCAAGGCAGGAACTAGCCTTGGACAGGCTAACAGTCCATTACAAAGCCCATCCACACATTCACCTAAACTGGAGCACACACTAGACTAGTTTGAAATCAGCAGCTAATGTAACCTGTACATTTTTGAGGATATGGAAGGAAAACTGGATTACCTGGAGAAAAATCCATACAGGCATACTGAAGGTTGAATATGCAGATTCCACACAGACAACAAAGTGGGTGAACGATTCAAACCCAAGGACGCTGCATCCATGAGGCAACTAACCACTGTGCCGCAGCAAAACAAAGTAAATGAACATTAGGGTAAAAGTATAGAGTAATTAGAATTATTAGATCAAAACGGTTTTTTAAAAAAATGTTCTTTTTTTATGAAAAGTATAAATGTATAACTCAAATGTAAGTCATGTTTTATTAGTTTGTATTTTATATATACTGCTGTTGTTGCGTTGTTTAAATTATTAATACAGTGGATGATATTTATGTGCAAAAGTTTGAGGTTCCTAGTTTATTTCAGTTTTGTTTTTTTCAAAATGAGTTTTATTATTTTGTTTTGCTTATTTATTTTTGAAACATGGAAGTGTCAGGTGGTGGCTGTTCACCTGTATATATAAGTATGTCATAAAGAATTTTACTTACATTCTGTAAATAAAGCAAGTTCAGAAATATACACAATACACAGTGACCACATGCTAGAATGAATCAGAGAAAGATAAAACAATTTCTAAGGTAAGCTGTGATACAGTGTCTTCTAGTAATTTAAGTGTGTCATTATAACATAACATGCCATTCTCAAACTTGCTTAATCCAGTTCAGGATCACAGGAGACCTAGAGCCTCACAACATGCCAGCATTGGGTGCAAAGCAGAAGCTAGCCCAGGATGAGACGCCAGTCCACCATAGTGCCCATTCATGCACACACCTGGACGCACACTTCCATGAGCCAGTTTAGAGATGACAACTAGCCTGCATATCTGTTGATGTATGGGATGAAACTGGAGTACTCAGAGGAGGCCATATACAGACGCTCCACAAGAACAGGATTCAGGTGCAGGATTGTAGCCGAGGAAGCTGTATCGCTGAGCCAGAAGTTCTGACAGCTGCAACCTAATGCAGTCTATCTGCCATAGTTTTAATTTTGAATTTTACATGTTGTATTTAAGATTACCTCTTGCTATATCGCCTAGTCTGCATATTATCTGAGAAACATTTAGTTGTTCTTGTTTAGATGTTCTTTTCAGTTTAATTTCGATGATTATAAAAAGTACAAAAACCTCACCCAGGCAGGTTTCAGTAAATGAATCAGTGGAGGAATTTTCTTACCTTGCACCTTAATATTTAAAATGGAAGTGGCAACTCAATCAGAAGGTAATAAGCTGACACTTTGTCAAATCTGTTGAAAAGCTCTCATATGTTAGTAGCCTAACCTGAGAGGATGCGAATGCTAGTTGAGTAGTTTATTTAACTGAAAGTTTGGAGCTTTCAGTTGAAGTGTGCTTTCAGTTCTTCAGAGACCTGTGAATTTAAAAAATAATATTAGTGAATCTATATTTAGGCACCTAATTATTGGATATTTTGTTCTGCTTTGGACACATTTGAGAAACAGAGAAAACAGTTAAACTGTCTGACTATAAAAGATTACAGTACATCAATTGGAACTAATTTATTTTGCTGCATTTTGACTAGCTTTTAACTTTATATGGATTTAAAAATACAGAAGTCTTATGCTGAATAGCAGTTAGGACCCAAATGATATACATTCTATGTTGATAAAATATGCAGCTCGAAGATTACATTCTGGTACACAAATGCATTAATTATTCGAACACTGTTAAAGTTGGTCAAATGTTTCTGCCATCTTTATCTCGATCAAGCTGTGTTGTCTGTTTTTGCTGAAGAGTTAGACTACTACCATTTTACATTCTTAAAATTCTGAAATCTAATCCCCTCACTGTTTTTTTTCAGTATAAATGCTTTGTAGAGCCTACTCTGGAACAATATCCTCATAATATAGAGATTCTGGTTCAAGATCCAGTTCCCTATATTTAAACCACCATTTTTTGAGTAATGATTTATTTCAGAATGTTATTTTAAACTTGTTATTTTGTTCAGATATGCCTGGATACTGTTTCTTCTTTTGCTGTAATGTGATCTGCTTTCTAAAGTGCTTTGTGATAGTGGTCACTAATAAGTGATTGAATAATTTATAGCAGTTGCTGCTTTGGCCTTTATATTCAGATGAAACCATTTTGTTAACAGTAGTTCTATAGTACTAAAAGTTACAGTATTAGAAAATAATTTATACAATTATAAATAGGTAAAATAACAACCAAATACCAAACTTTGTATTTATTACACTGGCTCATTTTATGAGAAATAAAACATTTCAAGGCTGTGTTAACAAGTGTCATCATACTTATTTACTTGTACTGTATACTTACCTCATCTCATTCCAAGCATTAAACAGGGTGTGGGTTTGTCATCTGGGAAATTCTGAGGCTCAGCCCAAACCCGCTATCCTCCAGTGTGTAATTTAGCTGTCCAGGCATTAGCCTGTAGTTTTCTTTATCACCACCCAATCGACTTCTAGCAGTGGTGCTGGGACATTTTTATTGATTGACTGATTGACCGACTGACTGGTATCAGTATCAATCATTGAGTGATTTGTTTAATTCTCTTTGTTCACCTGGATTTTTTTTTCTCTTCTACCTATAAATGCAAATTTTGATTGGAATTATAAATTGTTCATTCATATTAAACTCAAGCATATCTTTAGGAATAAACTGTATTTTCTTGCTGCTTGCAATTTCAACTGTGACTATCAAACAGTTTTTTTTTTTCTTACAGAATTTTATCCCTAGAGACATGCAGGTTAGGGTAATTGGTAAGTCCAAATTAACCCTGTGTGATTGTGTGTGTGGATGTTTATGTGAGGGGGATCTGTGATGGACTGACTCACCGTCCAAGTGTCCAGTGCTACAGGGATATCCCCTGACATGCCATGACCTTGAACTGGATTAAGTGGGCTATGTTCTGTTTTTTAACAGTGTGTCATTTCGTCTGTTCAAGGGTCTTAATGAACTTTGGAATACATGAAAAACATAAAAATTACAAGATAATAAAATATCAATGACTTTTCTAGAGAAAAGCCAAGCAAAATGACACCTTTTATTGGCTAACTAAAAAGATTACAATATGCAAGCTTTCGAGGCAACTCAGGCCCCTTCTTCAGGCAAGATGTAATGGCTAACACGGTACAACACCCTAGTACTAATGACTTTTCTGTAAATCAACGTGCATTATAACAAAACTAAAAAAAAAAAAATATATTGAAAACCATTGGGATGGACTACTGGTCCACACACACATCCACACCTATATTAACACTGGGCTAGCTTAGAGTTGTCAGTTAAACTTGTACATCTTTGGAGATTTGTGAGGAAGAGAATGGATAGTGGAGCTGCCTTAGATCCCAGTATTCTGGTTTCAAATCCCATGCCTACTCATTATCTTTATGGAGATTGCTATTTCTCCCCATGTCTGCCGAAGCTTCTGTCAGTTCTATTTCAAACAAGAGTTTGTGTAGCGCACTATCTTTTCCAAAGACTCTTTTGTTACATTCCACACAGTAGGAGATTACTGAAGCTGGATGCAAAATATTGGCCTTTGTTAACCCTAAAACTGATGCCATCTGTATATTAAGGAATTAGTATAAGATAAAATGTTAAACAAAGTGTGAGGTGATGGGAGGATTGCTTCAGGGATCTGTATTAGATTGTTACTGTGAGTGATTATTTTGTGATAATCACAATCTAAACAATGCTTTAGTATCCAGCCTTTATTTTATATTATTTATTTCTATTACAAACACAGTATCAATGCATTTCACATATTATAACTGTTTACTTATCCAAGGTTGACTACAGCAGGTTAAGGCAACATGCTAAGGGTCACACAGTGGTCCTATTGTGGGAATTAAACCAGGAGTCTATTTCCTTTGCTACTATACCACATTGCCCACTTTTCATGTAACAATTGTGTATTGAGAGAACTCAAATGAGACTTCCAATGACTTATGGTAAAGCAATAATAGCATTCAAGAGAAAGTTTGTTCTTTTGAGAAACAAAATATTGTGGTTGATATGGCTGGAATTCACATTTCTATGGGTTACAAAACAACTTAAAAGCTGAAAACCGTGCTGACAAGAGATAACATAAATATAACATGAAGCAAACGTAAAGTATGTCAGTTGGAAAATAAAGGAATCAGAAACAAGGTGAGGGGTGAAATGTATAGATATACTGTACATCAAAACTGAATAGACAAATGGAGTGAGTTACAGACAGTGGATAAAGTGTTCAAAAATGATTGATCATGCAAATAAATAATTATAAATACATTTACAGCCACATATTATTCTAATTTTGTCTCTGCAATTCTGCTTCTTCAACAGTTATATTCTACCATGGCTTATATCAAATGATGTTCAGCACAAAAGTGTGCCAAGCGTATGACATAATCATCTGATTTGAGTATGTACTTGTTGTGATTCAAAACACGTGCCAGCACCAGTGATACATGCATAATCAAATCATATTATTTTTTTATGTTACGTGTACTCAAAACATATTTTTTATAGCCAGTGTTAGCATATATACTAAGTAATGTGTAGACACAATTGTTTAACAACAGATTTGCACTCAAATCTTAAAACAATTTTTTTCCTAAATGGTACCTATTGTTCACCTATTTATTACATTCTATGTTGCTACTTTACATGGCCAATGGAGTGAGATTCATAATGTATCAGCATAGTGTATCTTGGTGAAGTGTGCACATAAAAGTTTAATTGTACTTTTACACATACAGTAGCAATAAATCTGAACTGAACTGATTACCTAGTCTTTTATTTGGCCTTGGCCACCAGCATGTCAATACTAAGTTCACGATGCTGATCAACACTCAGCATTAGGCTTTTTATGTGGTTTATTAGGTGTGTTGTGTGCATGCATGATAAAAAATACTGAGAAAATGAAAAGGCAGATTATGCAATAGAACCAAACCCCAGTATGAAGTGCCACAAACCAAATTTTATAGGGCATGCTGAGTCACTCTTACTGAGGATATGGTAATAAAAGAACTGAGGACAATGTTTTTGAGTAATTAGTAAGTTTCATTGTTTCTTCATGGTAGACATTTACTTGAGCCCATAATATGATGAGGTAGTTCTGAGTTTGTAGCAGTTTTAAATCAGCTTTTAATTATTTGTATTACAGGTAGTGAAAGACTGTGAATGATGATATGACCGTTTTATTCAGTGACTATTTTATAGTTGTCTGCAGAATAGAGGCAGCAATTCATAATCTGGACATTAGCGTTCAACAACATCAGTAACAGCACTTGGAGACAACTTTTTGAAGTGAAAACGTGCCTCAGGGGCTGAAGGTTGCTATTAGTTGAAGCGCACAGCTGGTCTCCTTTTAAATTGGTGAATATCACAAAAATATTTTGCTTTTTTGCATCTTTTCTTTCCTGAAACGGCATGCACATGCTGTTTTGCAATATGTGTATTATCTCAAGATGTGGATCAATACTCAATACACACTCTAGGCTTGAAAAATGAATGCATTTGGTAAGTTTTACAATTTAGAAAAAATGCTTCACTTTCCAACACAATTAATATATACCACAATTGTGAAGAAATACCTTTCACGTGAAAAATTCCAAACTTTCCCCTTAACAGTTGACAGTTATAGTATTTAAAATTTAAAAAAAAATTCTTAGTAGTGCATACTGCTGTAAAATAAGGAAACATTTAATGTAATAATGAAACTGTGATGCGAAACATAAAGAGCTTTTTTATACATGTTTAATGGATATCTAAAATGAACTGCCTAGTCATATTTTTTAAACAAATACCAGTGTGTAAGACTTTTGAGGTTTGGTTTTCCACTTAAGGCACTGCAAGTGAGCCAAGTGCTCAGAAAACCTAGAAGGTAGATGGATTAATATTAATTTATAGATAACAGATAATGTACAATAAAAAAGTGCCTACTGTGAGACAAAAGTAATTATGGTGACAATGCACATGAACATGAAATGTTTTTAGATGTTTGTGACTTATATTCCAAATGAAAATTAGTGTATAGAAGGACTCTGTGTGTGCCATTGTATCAGTGTGATGATGTTAATTGTTAAGCTACTGATAAATGATAATGTTTCTGAAGATTATTCCTATAAGTTACATTTATGGAAAAAGATGATCAGCTGTGGCAATCCCTAACGGGAATAGCCAAAAGAAAAAGAAGAAGACGACTCCTATAAGTTACCCTTATAAGTGTATAGCCTCCTTTCTCTCATCATTTAACTCCTGAATATGCTTGCCTTTTCAAAAGTTGAATATTTGGTGAAGGCTCCTACATTTGAATTAGCATAATAGTAGAAGATTGATAGAGCAAGTACATTAAGAACAGGGTATCAGGACTTTGAAGGCTAATGTGAACACTGCACTAAAGCAACAAGAAGAGGATATCTTTCAATAGATTTTCCATCTCCAACATATGGGATACATTTAGTAAAACAGATTATGTGAGATAAGCTGGACTATATAGCAGCTCAATCTATTAATTGTACCTTATCCTTTAAGCAGCCTATGTCCAGATCTAATTCCTGATTAACAATGCACTTTAAGTCCATGCTATAGCTTTCTCCTTTTTGTAAGCCAGAAAGAAACTGAAGTCTCTCTGTTAAATTCTTCATTTATACCAGGCCAGGGTCATGTGACTGGAAGTGCTGTGTTTCACCTTGTTTATAAGTTTGTGGGTGGGGTTATCTCCTGATATCTTTGGGGTCCTTTCTGAGGTGTTCCATTTGGTGGTGCTTCTGATTCCTTCCTGGAATTAGAGAAGAGCATGCTTGGAGCCACCTGGAGCCCTCTGCTTTCTCCCCTTGGTTTCCACTGCTCCCAGGTCATTCCTCACAAGAAAGCAGAGCAGCCTGTGAAATGGATACATGGTACAGACACTGGCAGAAGAGTATGATTATATTGGAAGGTGATATTGTATATTTCTTATTTTAAATGTAAAAGTTCTAAAAGTAAGATGCATTTTTGACTATGCTTTGCCTATGTGCTAGAAGTTGTCTCTTACATGCAGCCTGCTAGATGAATAGAAATAATAAGTGTGGTACTGAGGTGGATTAAAACGTATGAATGCTGTATTTAATAATAAAAATCAGACTGGTAAAATGTCATTAATGTAGATTTATTTTATCAGATCCTTATTGTTCCTAAAGTCCAAGGGCTATAACACTTTCTTTTTATTTGTAAGATTCTGATTAAAACCGTACTGACTGTTTACCCTGATGTGAAGGCAGCTGCTTGCTGTTTGAGGCGGCTCTGTTTCTCTGACTGTTTACAGCGTTTCCAATAGTGATCTCTCCACCAAGACTGTGTGTGTGTCTGGAACTTCGCCTGGGGCTGTTTTGGTTACATTTTAAAGTTTTTAGCTGCAGCTCTTCTTGCCAAATTTAGTGGTGACTTCATTGGTACGGAGTGAAGCTTGTGCTGTGCTATTTATTTATTTATTTATTTTTATTTTTGCAATGGTGGGGGGTGTAGTGGCGTAAGACAGAGAAGCCAAGAGCATTACATCATGTTTTGGACTTGAATCAAATGGGAAGGATATGACTCACTTGGGCTAGTTAAGCTTTGGCTCGAGTTTTCTTGATACACTCATTCCAAGGCTCTCATGTTCTGAGCCTCTGCAGGGAATTCAAGCACTGTGATGGCCATGAGGTTTGTTTTTCATTTTCACTCTTTTGTATCTGTTAATTTCTGTTAGTAGCATACTGGTTATCATTACAGCATAATGTGGTAAAACTGACTCCAGAGAAGTGCGATTTGTGTATTTGATTAAATACCTTAAAATATTCAGCGAAGTGGGAGCAAAACTCATGTGCTGTCTGTAGGGAGAGTGAGAGAGTTAAGAAAAGAGCAGCCAATCCTGGAGTGATGATGTAATCCTAGAGCTGCAAGCCAGTTTGGTAATGTGAGAGCAAAGGGTCAGGGTTGCAATGCATTTACCTGGTCTCTGGGGGGTGTAAGTTTATTATCAATCGCTGTGACTATAGCCATGCCTGAGATGTAGCCTGTAATTATTTACAGATCTTAAACTACTCATTTCTGTTAATGTTTTCATTTTGTTTTGAAAATAATGTGGGTTTAATCCTCCTGCACTGTAAAGCTGCCAATGGATTTAAACACTTTTCCCTATCTGAACAAAAAAGTATGTGTGCTTCATATGTTTATAACACACCTTGTTAGCAGACAACAAGATTGTTAGCATCATCCTTATATGCTTTTAAAATTTCAAACTTTTAACTGCCAACTGCAACTACTGTTATAGACTTGTCTAAGATATGAGAGTAAATACGAGCAGCAAGTACCCTTCTGACGAGGCAGACTCCAAGTAATCCAGGTAGTTTGCAAAGTAAGTAGGGATGAATCCTTTCATATACTTTTCAAAAGGAGAGTTGGAATAATCCCTCATTGAATTTGCTTTTCATTAAATAAATGAGGTCTAAAAGAAAAGTACAAATTTGAGCTCAGTAAAATATGTAATGCTATGGTATTAATTAACTATTTTATTCCTGCAACACTAAATAACAAATATTTACTTTTTTTATGACCTTCAGCTTTATTAACAGTTTTAATTAATACATATCCAGACAGTCAATTACTGTAGGTGCAAAAAGAGTACTGTGTTATTAAATTAATTCTTTAACACTGATGCATATTGAACTGCATTCTGCTTGCATATAACAGCGTGATGCTTACCTGCCGGAATTGAATTTAAAATAAAATAGTGACGCACGCCTTCACTGTAATCCAATACTTACTGGTAAAATATCTGACTCTGAGTTAAGCTGCTATACACAAAAATCAACTGGTGCTGAATCCTTCCTCATTATAATGTTCATTTCTGCTTTAATTTATTGTTAAACAGGTCTGTGAAAAGCACAAACAATTGTACAAAATATAAAACACAATAATTGTTTGTGATGTGAATCTGAATACAACAAATACTTTATTAAATAAAACTTAAATTGAAGGCAGGAATTGCATGATAAACATCCATTAAAACTTCCATTCATCATTTTAGTTGTTTTATGAGTGTGTTCTGTAGATATAATTTTCCAGTTGATGTAGTACCATAATAGCACATTTATAGTAGTGCTTTACCAGCCAATCAACATTATAGTCAAACTTATCAGTTATTCAAAAACATTGCAGAATTGGTTGTTTCATTTCAAGTCCTCCATCTTTAGTCTATATACTGTAGACAAAAAAAGTATAGCTCACTAGTAAGTGTTTTCTGAAGCTTGGCCAGAAGAGAGCCTCAAAGAAAGCCAATCCAAGGAAGTATTAAAGCTTTCTCACATCTAAGGGATGATTGGGTTTAAGGTAAGGTGGAGAGTTGGGGAAAAGCCACAGTGGGAGGAGGAAGAGTGAAAATTGTGTTACATTGCGAAGGGAGACAGGAGCTGAGAAAGTAAGTTATTGATGCTACTTAGTTCCTGAGCAAGTGAACGAGCCAGCCCACCAGACCGACAGACAGACCTGTTTTTTTGGTTTTATTTTTTAATTTATCATTTTTGCTCATGCTTGCATTTTATTTAAAATATTAACACATTTTTGACCTCTTGTGCATTATTGCTAGTATTTCACAAGTACATCCTTTTCTATTATAATAACTGTAATATACACTCAATGGATACACTTGTTCATAAATGCAGATTGCCAAAATCATGTAGGCAAAACTGAATCCACATTACTAACCGAGAATAAACCGGATATGGACGCAGGTACACAGCGATGGGACCATGAGACGTACTGCGCCTGCACACGTCCCATAAACCGCAAGCGAAGTCTTATCCACCACGAACGAAGTAGTCACGGCCCAAAAACGAAAGAGCTTAACTAACGTGAATGACAAATGAAGCAACAACGCACCCATAGCTAACGACTAACGACACAGCCACACAAAAAAGAGGATTCTGCGCTGCACCCCAGAGTCAAATGGAAGAGGCTACGGAGGCCCCACAGGTCCACAGAGATAGTACGGAAGGCGCGGGAAAGTACGAAAGGCGCAGGCGTCCAAAATGTGCTTCTGAATAGGACATGAAGCAACAACGCGCCACAAACTCTCCGTATTAAACGTACGGCATCCTCACACGTCCAAACCATATAGCATATGTGAATCACATTACAGTGATGCATTATTAATGGTACAACCACAGAAAACGCTCCGTATTAACAGTAAGTGCAATTATCCAAATTACTAACGGTAGACAACGGATAACTAATGGAGTCACGGCTCCAAAACGATCCAGCTCAACTAACGGAGCTACAAAAGCGAGCCCGCATGGATAAAAACAATAGACGTAGGCGCCTACAACGCGCGTCTGAAACCGCGGAAGCAAAACTGTCTCGGCTCCAAAACCAAACAGCTCCGCATGAACAAATACAATGTACATAGACGCCTACAACGCACGTCAGAAACTGCGGAAGCAAAGCAGGCACAGGTTCAAAACGAAAGACCACAACTGACGCAGACGCCTACAGCACGCGTCTGAAATGCCGCAAGCAATGCAGGCACATATCGCATACATTCATCAATGTATTTCAGGTTACGCCGACAATAATCTCTTTCAAATCTATTTCGGGTTACCCAAGACCAGGGGTTTGTGAGCGAAGCGAGCAGGGGGCGGAGCCCCCTAGTATAGATAGAATGCAGATATGAACAAGTGATTTAGTTGTTATTTGCACCAACACTAAAATTTATATGACACTTGATTTAAGCATGGTACAGTATGATTGTTATTGCCAGATGTTGTGGTAGAATCTCAGTAAACAGCAGCTCATCAACATGCATCTGCTCAATCTAGTCAGGAATAGTGACCTACGTTTACTACAGAGGTCTGCCCACTCCCTGGATCCAAATCTAGTTAGAGGCACCTTTGACAAAAGGTGGAATGAAAAGTCCCATGAATTAATGTGTGGACAAAAGATCTGCAGGAACTGTGTTATGCTATTAAGTAAGCGTGGGCCAGAACTTCTAATCATTGCAGCATCTTCTTGAATCTGTGCCTCAGATATTTCAGCCATAGTAGACAAATGTATCATTAAAGAATGTGTTATTGTGACACTAAAATTACACTGCTGTCAGTATGTGTTTGTGAGTACTTAGAGTATATAAGCGCAGCACTTGGCGTGACATCCTGACTTGTCACTGTTGTTGCCAGATTAGGATCTAGCTCCACCTTCAATTTGAAAGATGCAAGAGTGTTAGTTTGAAAAAGGAATGCCTGAAATTAATTTCTATTGAGTAGCCTTGTTGATGCAACCTTTATAAAATAATTCTGTAAATAAAACTCTGTATATGTTTGCATTCTACAAAGACATAGAGGTATTAGTCTGAGTTTGTAGTTATGTAATGTTACCTCATAGTGTAATATTCATGTAACCCCTCTATTAAACCTCACAGCCGCATGTCTCTTTCAGTTCCCTCACAGACTGTGAGATTGAAGGGCATACATTTGAACTTTGTAAATCTGAAATTCTGTAGCACATCATCTTCCATAGCCTTAACTGACTTTAAACTTTTAAATCAGTACGTAAATCAATAAAAAACTAGCCATTCACTTCATTTACAACTCTATAGTAAAGCCATGTTTGTTATTTCTCATTTCTGAATTGCCATACAGTTCCTTTTTTTTGCAGTTAGTTTTTAGTTTTTGAGACTTACACTTATTGTGCTTAGAACAAAAAACTATGACATAAAAATTATTTAAACTGTAGTTTCCACCATTTTATTAACCCTTTTTCTTGTAACAGAACTATTTCATTTCAGAATGCTCCCAAATCCACATGCACTTATTTATGGCTTATATGGGATCACAGATCAGCTTAAACTATACTGTACGTGTTTGGAATATGAAAGAAAATAAGTAAACATGTAGACGACATGTGAGCACAGGGGAATATTCACTCTACAAAAATAAGTGTACTGACGATCATTCAAAGGCTGAACCATGCATCTCTCATTCAGCAATGCACTGAGCTGTTATAATTTCCATTTATACAGTTTTTGGATCTGCATTATCCAATACAGGTTCACAGATAGATGCAATATCTATTAAAAAGGTACCCACCTTCAATTATATATCAGTCAATTACAGAGCACACTAAAATAAGATCTGCACACACTTTCCCATCCTAAAAGAATTTAGACTTGCTTGTAGTCTTTGAACTGGGGAAGTAAACCAGATTATCCAGTGGAAAGCTCACATGAATGTGAGAATACCATGGAAAGTTCAAACAGAGGGCGCCCCAGCCAAGGATTAAATAAGGGTGCAGGTGTTATGAAGTGACATTGCTACCTACTCTGCAAACATACCATTTAACTTGCATTTTGTGCAACCAAATATGCATTTTAGAGATGCCAAAATGTAAAGCATTCTTACAGTGTTTACTCCCGCATTTAGCTGTATCGATAACGGAGTTTTTTTGTAATGCAAACATCCTCACCGTGCTATAGAAAATAAATATGGGGAAATGTGCATTGGACTGAAGTATATTGTGTGTGACAGAGTAAAGGGTCCCCGTGACCCCTTGAACCCTCAGACCAGAGGTCAGACACCAGATAAAAGTCAAAATGAATATTTATTATAATAATAAGTGCACAAAGCACCACTACTCCACACTACTCCAATAAATCCAAGAACAATAATAATCAATAATAAACAATCCTCCACTCCCAGACGCGTTGCCACCCTACCACCCAGTTCAGCTCACTCGTATGGGGTTTCCCAGAGTTCTTTATAGTCCCTGACCCAGATAAAAAGTCCTTTTCTTCATCCCGGAAGCATGTCATTTCCTTTGTTGCCTCGCCTACGATGTACTTCCGGGTTATAGGGCACAAACAACTCTCTGGGCCTCCCTGCAGCGTCATCTGTTGGCTCCTGTGGTATCCAGCAGGGCTGTAAAGGAAAACTCCATCGTCCATGATTCCCTGCTGGTATTCGGGGCACTTCCATGCCGCAGGGACAGCTCCATCTGGTGGCCTGGGGGTGTTGGCCGGGGTGACAGGCCGGCCATATCCCACATGTACCAATGAGGAAAATCCAGATTTTAATTACATTTCAAAAATAGCCACAGTGGTCAAAAACAAAATGTAGAAATTTGCAAGCTTTTAAACATTTATGCAAATTTTGTACTATATAAAATCAAATAGCAATGTTTTGGAGCAACTGTTAACATTAGGGAAACATTCGCCAAACACATATTACATTGAATAAATGGAAATATTTGAACATTAACAGAATTAACATAATATGATTTTTAGAATGTTATATTTAATTTGTATACTGTATTGAAACATTTGAAACAACTTTGTCATATATAAGTTCACACAGATTTCATGTATTTATTGTAGCCTGATGTTAGTGTAGTGTGCTGTAGGTCACTGTGACATGGGGTTCAACTGTTGTAATGTTCTCAAGGCTGTTGTGAAGTTTTACCAAATTCACATTCTTTGTGGGTTCTAAAGTATAATTTGCTTTAAACAAAACTGGATAACTAACCTGGAGGGGGTGCCATCCTTACAACAGATGACTATGCAGAAATCAACATGACACCCTAAGTATAGATGATATTTGTAGGCTTTAAATTCATTGAGCAACAAAATATAGGTTTGGGAGGCATTTAGAGTTAAGTTCTAATAAAGCTTAGTAAGTTACGGGTAAGTAGGAACACAAAAGGCTTATAATGAAAAATTGTGAGGTGACATGCAGTCTTGTAGAGAACAGAGTGTGAGTTGAGAGAGACAGTGCTTCAATTGTAGTGGATATAGCTACTAAAAAAGCAAAAGCATTGATTGCACTAAGCAATCATGATGGTTTTTTCCTTTTCTTAATTTTACATAATTGCATAATTCATGCAAATTATGTATATAACATAATAATTATACATACTGAATATTCTGATATGTATTTCACATGGTACATATCAGAAGAAAACATTCAATTTACTAATTACATTCTTAAGTCATTTATATTATTTAGTAGCTCTTCAGCCATCACTCTGATGCTCAGGCAAAATTCAAGAGAGGAAACCCAACCTCAAATAAAACAGTTTGTTTATTAGAATATATTTAAATAGGAGGTCCAAAGACTGTTCTTGACAGTAAGTATAGTCATATCATTCCCAAGGATTTGGGAGAAATTGCACTACACCTTTAGGCCATCTATCCTGCAGTATATCAAGTGAGTCCGCCTCCCTAGGCAACAGAACAGGCAGCAGCCTCATGTGAGCTCTTAGAACAAATCCGATCTGATAGAGCCAGATGTTTTCATTAATCCCTGGAAACAAAATGAAACATACATCTTCACAAATTCCTTACTGTATTGTATCTCTGCCTCTCTTGACATTCTCAGATAGCCCTTTATTTGATAATGTTCTGGGTCAGGCTACATCAAGCATACAGACAAACTCTTACTGCAACAACAACAATTGCAATACAGAGAATAATTCAAGGTGATTTACAAATGGTAAAATGGTAATAAGTGGGAATAGAGAAAAACAATGATCAAATAAACTATTATACTAAGGGTCAGATGGTCATTGGGGGAAAAAAAAACTCCAAAACTCCAGTAGACGTAAAAAAATGCTGGCTGAGCATTCCATATATATGTAACAGACAAAGCAGAATAAAAGAGAGAGTCAGCCTGTGCAGACATCATCATAACACATGAAAAACAACCATAAACATTAACCATAAACAAGACAAGTCTAGGTGAGGCATTGCCTCACAGAGGCCAAAGGCAGCACATTCATTTTAGTCATAAAAATCTTGAGGTATCATACAACAAAAATCAAAAACAATATTGAGGATGTAAGATGGAAGGATCACCTTCTTAAAGTTTTGCTTTTTTAACTGTTAAGCCTGTCCCATCTCTCAGGTTTTATTTATGTATTCATTTGATGTAGAAGATACAATAGCTGCATACAATACACTTTTAAGCAAAAGTGAAACCCTTCCCTTGCCAAATTTAATTAAGTGTAAAAAGCTTTAAAAAAGTTGTACAAGGACAAACATAACATGAACATTTCAGCACATTGTATTTCACAATAATTGATCATTTGAAAAGAACAGATTAATCATACAATGGTGAATGTGGCATGTGCAAGAGTTTAGCTAGTACTGTGTAACTTTGGCACTTTCCAACTATTTACACAATCATCTTTACAAAACCATTCTAGCACAGAAATATTTTACACATTCTTTCATGCCCTCCTGCGACTTTGAGATCTCCTCCTGTGAAGGCCATTCTATAACCTTAACCATTCATTTTTTCCTGTAAGTATTTCATGGTTATTTCTGAGGTATGTTTTGGAATGTTGTCTTGCACACATATCCATTGTCTTTTCAGCTTCAGTTTCTGTTGATCTGGGTAATTGCTGTTTAGTATTTTTTTAATGTACTGGTATATTTTTAGAAAACTTTGTTCCAGAAACATTCTAACTAAACATTGTTTTTCATACTTCAGATGTTGACTTTTGTGATGAAACTCTAGGAAAAATTTTCTTCTGACCAATGTTCAATGCAGTTTTTTTAATACCAACTGTACTTCAAACCTATAGACCACCATTCTTTTTAGATGATAGGTGGACTTTGCCATGCTTATTTGACTCGTATTTCTCTCTTCCATTTTCAATGATGTTTCTGACAGTTGAATGTCTGTGCTGGAAGTGTTTAAATATCTTTTTACATCCTTCCATTGCATTACAGAATCAATTATCTTCATTTTCAAGTCATTGGCCTGCTGCTTAGAAAAAGGCTGTTGTTGTTGCAAATATGTGAAACATCCTGAGAGGTTAAAAGCTTAAGTATTGTCTTCAGCTGGCTTTTTGGTAGGACTATTGAGTTAATCAGGTTTTGAGTCTTTATATTATAAAAGTATGAATAGGTCAACTGGAATTGTGTCCAGTCTTTTCCACATACTACATTCATGGTTGTCTGGTCACATAAACAAATAGTAGCTGGTCATTTAAATGTGCACACATATTTTCTGTTTAAGATTGTATTCTTCAGAGAGTGTTGACATCTTTTCATTTTGAAATTCTGTGCAACATGCAGTTTGACCTGGGGTGCCCAGACCTTTTCATACAACTGGATATGGTTGGTTTTGGCAAAGTATAGTGACCAGATATACTACAAAAACATGTTAGTTCTTTTCTTTGGTAATTTCTCCTGATTTTATGCTATATTACAGTTATTAGAAGGTGTTCCCATTTTTGATACTGAACAGCTGCAGTGACAGAAGGTTTTGTTCAACCCATTTTCTTAATTAAATCTTAACTTGCTTGCTGTTAAATAAGCATGTCATTTAATTGGGCTATTTGTTTGTGGTCTGTCTCTGTCACATTCGAAATTCCTATCAGTCTGTAGTATACATTTTCTGAGAAAAGTAAGAAGCTGAAGCAGTCATCTAATTAAATGTAAATGTAATCAAGTAAATGAATTAGTCTCGTTAAATTTTCTATCTACTTTTCCTGGAAGGGGTTGTGGTTGTAGCAAAATTGATACAACTAAACCTCCAGATCCCTGTCAACAGTCTCCAGCACTTTATGGGCTATTTCCAGCCACTCTTAGGCCAAATAAAAAAAAAAACAAATTCTTGAGCATGTTCATGAGGGCATGCGTTATAACGTCTGATACACCTGTAGGAAACATCCTGTACAAATAAGCTCAACTGACTTGTCTCAGTCCTGAGAAACAGCAGTTCTGTTCTTGGGTACTCCCATATTGATTAAACCCCTTACACTATTATGGAGAATAACCTGATGTAGGCTGCTTGTATCTGTGAGCTTTTATTTTTGGTCACTGCTTATAGCTCATGACAATAGGTATGGATGGGTATTTAGACTGAGCAATAAATTGAAAGCTTCAAATATATCACTTCATCAGCAGCATCCATTGCAACATGGTCAGTACTACATCTGTTACACTGATCTGTTAGTCATTTTCATGTTTACCTTTACCTACACTCAAGACTAAGACATCAAGGCATATGTACACTTTCGCTTAGGGCAATTTTCCTCTCTTCGCCTATAAAATGCAAGTCACTCTTTTCTAGGAGAAGACCATGCACTTAGGCTTTGAGAAGCTCATACTGGTTTAGGTTTTCTTACTGTAAACTTTGAAACCAAACCACTGCCTTCCATGCAGTGTTGCACAGTTGTGTTACCCAAGGTGCACCCTGAATATCCAGCGCTTACAGCATTTCTGTCTGTATTTCAAATATCCTTGCAACTTGGCTGTTTTATGAAGCTGCTTTACCGCTGCAAGATCCTCAGCCATAGAACTCGATGGATGGATAGATAAAAAGATAGAAGTACATTTGTCCCCAGATGAAAAGTCGGCTTTTTACAGAAGCCCTTTAAATAAATAAATACATAAATAGATAAATAAAAATAAGTAAATAAATATACACACACACACACTTTGGTCTGAACACACACTGGAATTACTATAAAGCAATAAAAATTTCAAAAAAAGAAAAGTTCTGACTGTCACTGTCCCAGTGAGGCATTATTCAGGTGAACTGCTATTGGTATAAAGGAGTCCTAGTAGCTTTTCTCGACACACTTCTGCTGAATGATTTGTTGACTAAAAGTGCTCAGTGTCAGTGTGTCACAGAGAAGATGTACAGTATTGTTCATAATGGCACTCCTTTGCTACTGCCTCCAGGGGCTCCAGAGTGCGTCCTATAATTGACCTTGACCTTTTAATTAGTCTGTTGATTTGGTGCCCTTTCTTGAAGTGATGTTACCAGCCCAGCACACCACTGCACAGAAAATCACACTGGCCATCACAGAGTTATAGAAGACGTGGAGGATGTCACTTCCCACATTAAAGGAACGCAGTTTCCTAAAGAAAAAGAGCCTGGTCTGCTCCTTCTCATGTAGTTCCTCTGTGTTCCAAGACAAGTCCAGCCTGTCATTAATGTGGACCTCCAAGTACTTGTAGGAGTGGACCACCGCTACATCCACTGCCTGAATAGTGAAAGTCAATAAACAATTTCTTGGTTTAGCTGATTTTAAGTTGCAGACAATTTTCTTTGCACCAAGAAACATCAGATATGTCTGGCACTGCATCCCCTTATTCACCTAGTTTAAGAGGTTCTAGGAGTGCACTTTCAACCTTTTAATGATATAACTATCAACACTGGTACAACTTTTTTAAGAATAATTTGAGTGAGGTCATGCCTGCCCACCCTGAGTCAATGATTGGTTTCCCAGAACCAATAGCCTCCTACACAAGGTCCTTTACTGCAGCCACTACTGCAGCTTCCAGTTTCTTATTATCACTGTCAAATCAAGAGGCCACCTGGCAACAACAAACTTTCATCAGCTTGACACCTTCTCTCCTGATTTGTTAACAACCAGCTTTTTGGAGAGTTCAATAAATCAATTAATTATATTTAGCACTTTACTGGGTTAACAACATTGTGATGTAAGAAGTGAACTGTACTAAATCAACCAAGATGAGAGAAAGAGAGAGTAGATCCACATTCCAATAGCTAATCACACTGACAAAGTCCATTGCATCAGGATCTCTAGAGCCTATGCCTGTCACCTTGTTTGGCTGTCATTTTACAGGTGGTTAGCCCTCACAAGGCTCCATGGATCTCCTAATGCTCACTGGCAAACACCACCCACACACTTGTTTCCCAAAGTGGTTCCTTTTTTCATTATTTTAGGCGAGGTTCACTATGAATTATTTGGAATTATCATGATGGATTGGTCTTTGTCTGCTCCGTCTCTTTAGATCACTTTACTAAGTGTGTATTCCTCTCACACTTCTTTTAAAAACAAACACGGTAGGGCTGGTTTTGTAAATGTTACTGTATATATTTGAATTCACATGTCTAATTAAACATATTCTATGAAAATATAGTTTAAAATGCTTTACCATTACTTTGTTTTAGAATGCTTACTTAAGAATGGCCTTTTTAATTTGTACACATTTCATTAATGGGTGTAATCATTTGCACCGCATTCTCTGCTTTGCCTCCAAAAAGGACCTACTATAATCTCTGACAGCTTTCCTATGTGAGAGGCTTTTTTAATGTTGGTAGATTTATTGGGTGCTTGCCAGTGAGTAACTTTTACTGTGCAACAGCTGAGCATTGTCAACAAAACCGTCTTTGTGATGTAACCTTCACTAGGAACTGCACATAAACAATTATTATCTTTTTTTTTTTTGCAAACAATTTTGACTGCCAAGTTTCAAAAGGTAAAATAAATAGGCTGAAGTGGTTTATTGTATTAGATTAAAGAAGTGTTTTTAAAAGTGTCTTACACTACATGTTGCACTGTAATCAATATTTTCTTATTATTTGAAAGAAGATAACATTCAAAGTAGAAATAATACACATAAAAATCTAATCTTCACTAACCCTGACTCGTAGTGTACCTTCTATCTTTCCCCAAGCTGATAATTATACAGGGTAAAGGATTTCTCAGTACTCTCAGTTGCTTTTTCCAGCCCTCAATAGTCCAATGCAGGGTACCAGAATCGTAAACACCAACGTTTGCTAATAACATAAGGGTATCAGAACTTCTTAGTCTAGTTCAGTCTTTCCCAGCAGCATTGGGTATAAGGCAGTACCCAGTACAGGATGGGACACCTGTCCAATACATGGAACATTCATGATCACTCTCACACTGAGCTACATTTTCAGAATTGACAGTTGGCCTAATACGTATATCCTTGAGATGTGGGATATGTCTACATCTGGGTTTAAAGGTCAAACAAAGTCCCCACTATCCACCATGCTATGATCAAAGTCTGCGAGTAGTAACTACCAGGATGTGATTCTCAGTAATGGAAACCAAATTAAAGATTCTCTGCAGAGCTGCAGCCTCGCCTGGATGAAAGGTGACGGCTATGTACAAGAAAGAGGTATCTGTGCTCCCTTATTCACAATGTTGCATTTAAGGTACTAATAGATGGATGGATGGAGGGAATTTAATAGATTCCTACTCTTGACTAGTTGCTGTTGATTATTTACAATTTAATAAATACATTTGCTTTGGGACTGGCAAATGTTTCACAGCTAGCTGTGACTACAGACTAATAGACCCAAGGCAGGAGTCCACACTGGTTGAAATTCTACTTTTGCATAAGATGGACCACATATAAACGCTCTGGAGAAATCTGAAGTTTTTTGGCAGTTTGTAGATAGGTGGATTCAGAAAGAAAAGGGCCTGGATCCTTTGGCCCATTGCAGGAAAACTGAGTTCCTGGAGGCAACTTGTATAAACATGGGACAAACAATAGTACAGCATCCTACAATAATAAAGCCACAGCTGTAAGAGCTATAAGGTACACTGCACCCCCATAACTAGATTGTGGGTTCGCTTCCCGGTTCCTCCCTGTGTGGATAGCGCTTTGAGTACTGAGAAAAGCACTATATAAATGTAATGAATTATTATTATTATTATAACTGTAGAGTGAGTGTACACTAGTGCAGTAATGACAGTTGAGAATTTATTTTGAACTGAAATATTTAGAATACTGTATTTCATTAAACATTTCTGTATTATTTATTAAACATGTATAGTAATTATTATTAAGCACAATGCACCATTCCATTACACCCTGATTATGCAGTTAAACATCTGGCATGTGTCACAGGGTTCTTTAGGCATTTTTAAACAGTACTAAATGTTACTGGACATTTAAGGGTTAATTCCACTGAACAGATGATAAAGAGCACTATGAAAGTTTTCATCTGCTGTGAATTATTGTCTTTTACCATGGATTGTACCTTGTAATAAATTTTGAGAAATCTGTTCTTCTTGAATAAGAGAACTTGCCTTTTTCGAGTAGATAGACTGTAAATTGTTAAGCAATTATAGACAAGTGGATGATATCAGGAAAAATGTATGAAAGGTCCAAAAGCTAGCAGCTTTAGTTATGATATGTTTTAAGTTATTTTACAGCTGCAGTTGCACACCTACAGTTAGGACTTCATAATTCAAGTTTATTAAATGAAATGATCTTGATTTTATAGACTTTTAATGTCAGCCTAGTAATTAGGAAGTGCTGGTATTTATATGTGTCAGTGTGTGATGGAGTGTTCTGTGAACTCATTATACATTAAAGCTAGGAAGAATTTTCTATGCCCTGAAGAGGATATTTTTCTAAGAAGGTATTAAAAATATCCATCCATTAAAAAAAAAAAAAAAAATTTATATAACCAGTATAACCAAAAGGTACAATGAGATCTGTATGTTAGGGTTAATGTATGGATACATCATACAGACATTTGGATATTTTTTTTTCATTTGCATTATTTTTTTATGTACTCAGGACAAGCAATTTTAGAAGATGTTTGATGTGCAAAGGTTTACATGATATTCAAAATTTAACAGATATTTTTAGCCTATGGTAAAATAAATTATACATTTTAAATCTGTCCAAATTTCACAACATAAATAGTACAGTATTTAGTATTGATGTGCCGCTTGCAGTGCTTTCTTTTGATGTGCGAAAACATTTAAGCTTTTTGAATGAGTTCACTTTGATGGTGACATGTATATTATTGATTGTGTAAGACATTGAAACTAAAATTGTCAGTTCATATGTCCTATAGCAGTCTCCTGATTATAATAACATACCTATCCATCTGGTTTTTTTAAGACACAATACAAGGTTGCTGTTGGCCAGGAAAGCATTAAACGGGGAACAGCCCTGGCAAGGGCATCTCACATGGGGCAATTCGTAGACACCAGTCAGCTTGACATGCATTTTGTTGGATTGTGGGATGAAGTTGGAATAACAGGGATTTGCACATTTAGAAATGAAGAGAATATGCAAGGTCAACATTGGCAGAGCCAGGGTGGGGAATGTGAGCCCAGGACCCAGTCATGCTAAACTTGTGCTTCTGTGCCACCTCTTAAGACAAATACATATATTTATTATACACATACATACATTATATATAAACAAGTATTGAAGTATTGGAGCAACATAATTTCTTATTTCACACCTTTTACTCCACAGTACGACTCAATCTTGCCAGTCCAGAAATACATTGCATTAAAACAAAACTTTTAAATCATATAATTTTATGAATAATTACAATCAACTGATTACTTTGAGAAGTGATGTTAACATTAATAAACAAGTCTATGCAAAGGTAAAATAACATTTTTACTGCTTTGTGTTCTTTATTGAGACTTAACTTTATCAGGTCACCACACAGAACAAGTGACCACAAAATGAATATAAATACAGTGCTGTATCGTACCACCCCATTCTTCTGGAGCGTTATCTCATACTGAAGAAGATTTCCTTTCAACCAGTTTTTAGTCCATCAAACATTTATGCAATGCTTTCTGATGTGCACAACACGGACAATTAATTTCTTACAGTATTTACAGACTCGGGATGGTATGTGATGCCAGTGGGAAAAATTCTGTGCACTACACCCTTTGAACTCTAATTTTATAAAAAACCTTGAGAAAGCTGAATTAAATAACCCATTGAGCAATACACTGAATATCATAGTATTCTCTAATTATCTGTTTTTAGATCCTTAGGTTTTTTTTTTTTTTTGTTTCAAGTTTCAAGTTCTGGATATTTTCTAGTTGTTGTACTTTTTATCAATTTAGAGTGACACTAATGTGTTATTGTATATAGTAATTATTAACTATTATTAATAATTATTATCACATCTGGATGGTGCCTTTATCCAAGGCAAGGAGCAGTAAACGTTTACATACATTTTTAGGCAATTAGATTGAACTGGCAGCCTTGTGGTTTTAAAGTCCATTGCCTTAACCACAAGGAGGCACCGTAATGAAGCAGTCAAGAACTTTGATTAAAAGTTAAATTAATCTTTAATATTATCATTACTAGATAACACTGTAGCCTCAAGAATCCTGGCTTCACACCTTAGTCACATTAACTATTTTTTAACTAAGTCTCCCTATCTTTTTTTTCCAAATGCTCCTATTTTCTCCCACATCTTAAAAGTAATGTATAATAGGTTAACTGGTGGCACTATATTATGTTGGTGTGAATGAGTGTGAGTATATGTGCGAGTGTGACTTACACTAGATTGGCAACCTGCCCTGAGTTGGTTTGTGCCTTACATTCAGTGTTTCTTGGATAAAGCCAGGCTGCCTGTGACCCTCACTGGAATTAGCATGCTAAGCAAACAGACAGCTGATTAGACTGATGGAAGTACTGTACTGTTCCACCTACTACATTCATGAGCAGATGAAAATCCCTTGAGTTAACCTATTTGGAACTGTATGTCGACTTGTCTTTCTTAAGTCGAGGGATAAAGCGGTTTTTGCACTAGTCTGAATTTTCTGCAATTTGCAGGGACTAATTCTTAAGCATTATCAGGAAATAGGTCAAGATGATTAATATCTATCTATCTATCTATCTATCTATCTATCTATCTATCTATCTATCTATCTATCTATCTATCTATCTATCTATCTATCTATCTATCTATCTATCTATCTAAATAATGTATACTGAGGTGAGAAGCAGAATATTCTAAGTATAAAAAAGTATAAAAACTTTAAAAGTTTTGCCCAACTTTCAACATCATGTGAAATGCCCCACCAGAGTGGAGAAAACTTTGGATCATTGCTACACAAAATTCAAGAGTGACTACAAAGCCATTTCTATGCCTTCACCCAGGAAATCTGATCACTTCACCTTTATCAGGAATACAAAGATCACACGTGAAGCAGTAGAGATGCATGAGGTCTACCGATGGAATGACCAGTGTGCGGGCTTGCTTTAAGATGCTTTGACTGGGATGTGTTCCAATCCAGCTCGAGTGACATCAGGGAATTTACAGAAGTGGTGATGAGCTTCATGTTATGGCTGTTAAGGAATGTTGTCTCTTTGGTTACTGTTAGGAGCTTTCCTAATCACAAACTGGGGGTTAATATATCTGCTTGTACTGCTGAGTATAACTGTGGTCTTGTTGGATGACATGTATGAATACAAAGCGGCGTCATACAGGTTAAGTTGGGTGGTGAAGCAGGCGAACCAGACACTTGTGGCAAGATGTCATGACCATTATGGACTACAGGAACAGAGACCCTGACGAACACAGATGCTATTGTAACTGAGGAGCTGAACTTATTCTATGCACTATTGATGCTGATGGTAGCACCAGCAGCCTGCCAGATGACACTGGCATGGCTGATGGATCTATTACGACCACCAACCACCCCCCAGCTAGAAGTAACCAGCCTTTTTCTGTTTCTGAGCACAGTGTGTGGAAAGCTGTGATGTGTGTCAATACCAGAAAAGCTGCAGGCTTTGAAGGTTTAATAGTTTATGTGCTGAAGGTCTGTGGTAACCAGCTAGCTCCTGTGTTAACCACTGTATTTAACATATTTCTGGCCTTGTCTGTAGTTCTTGCTTGCTTCACGAGGTCCGGCATTGTTCCTCTCTACTCACCCTTTTTACACCCAGTTTAAATTTTTAAGATCTGGCAGGTGTTTGTTTTGCCGCAATAGATGAACTAGAAAGACTGAGAAAGAGCTTCATCTTGTCAGGAATTTCTCAAAATTGTAATATTAGTCATCTATTATTTATATTTTTTGTCTGTTATTTAACCATTATTATATCTCTATCTGCTCATTTTACTGTAATATGTTATATCTATTTTTAATGTATATTTTTTACATTAATTGCACAATACTAAGCTGCAATTCATCATATACCCTTAAGCATGTTCATGTGACAAATAAAATCTTGAAAATTTTGAAGTACTGTATAATACTTAAGACAGATTTTCTTCATGTGCTCTATATTAATGTTTTGTTAATTTTATTAAATATATGGGGGAGGGGTGCTTATTTTTTTATGTGTGTGTAGCAGAATTGCTAAATTTTAAAAGTTGAATTTTATATACTCTATGTATGTCCCTTTCATACTGTAAAATTAAATATTGTAAGTTATTTGAAGTTATTTGCATCTACTTAAGAAAAGAAACATGACATACTTGATATACAGTGTGTGTATGTGTATATATATATATATATATATATATATATATATATATATATATATATATATATACATACACACATATACACGCACCCACAGAGCCTTTAGTTATTTAGATTATAGTGGGACATGCAAATGACGGAGATACTGCAGTAGAATCAGAATAGAGCTTTATAATGCCTTTACGTGAACAGAATGCCTAGAGGTTGTTAAAAGCCATGAGACTCTTGACTGAAAAGCATGTAATATGGCAGTAATTAAATTTATCCAGGATGCGAGGTTAACATTCCCTAATCTTCTTTGAAGAATACCCCAGGGTGGACTTAGTCAGCAAGAAAAGCAAGCAGAATATCATTTGGAGATTCTGGCACCTCCAGAAGTGTTAGTCATTATGGCTCCAAATATTTGTAGCTATGTTTTTCAAGAAATAACCAATTCAAAATTGGGAAGTGTTTGGCTAATTTTCTTGGATTTTAAATGTTACATTACCTTTGAATAAATGTTTACATATTTGTATATTTAAGTAGCTGGAAAGGCTGAATTCAAATACAAATATATACTTTGTGATCATGGTTTCAAAATAACCTCTTTCGTTGGCTTGGTAAAAAGGAAAGTAAAAATATATTCCGTTGAGTTTCAAGTTTAACTTGGGACAGTTTATCTTAATTTTAAGATGTCCAAGAACAAATTATAAAATAAAATGAATGTTCCTTAGTTGACTTTTGTTAAATGTTTTTAATGTGATTGCTAGCAATCTATAAAATCTCACAGACTATAATGATTTACATGATGTGATTATAATCACTTTTCATTTTTGCAAACTATTACAAATACATTGTGCTCCTGGGATTAAATGGTAGGAATAATGAAATTATTGAAAAGAATATGTGATTTCTTAAGGCCATTTGTTTGTAAGTAGTGGTGTATGACTTAAAGCCAGCAGTTGTGTTACTGTAAAAGTCTGCTTTACATTGAACTTGAATAGATGTATGTCCATTTAAGATTCATCAGCCACTGACTACTACCGTCATTGTTACTTTTGTTTGTATTTTTAGGAGATTGCATGATGTAAATATGTTGTTTGAAAATCAAATGAACTATGCTTTCAAACATCTGTAATTAAATGGATCATTTAAGGTGTGTTTTAAAGGTGAGAGATATGAAGTACACTACTGTGATAGTATCTAAGCAAAATAAATTCTAGGTATTTTGTTAATTAATTAGGCGAAAGCTGATAATGCTAGGACACAACTCCTGTATTTCTGAAATAACTTACATTCTAAAGTTACCATATTAAATGTAGTCTGCTGTCACTTTTGGCTGTAATACTTAAATATCCTATCATCAGAAATATTTAGTGCTTTTTGAAGGTCATTGTATAATTGCATGTGTTTGGAGTTTGATGGTTGGTTCCGAGTTGGTGGAACGAGCTGCCCACCTCCATCTGTGCTATTGACTTCCTGAGTGTATTTAAGAAGCAATTGAAGACCCATCTGTTCTGTGAATATCTGTTTAATTGATTGAAGAAAACAAACCTGTGATCTTCCATAATGTTGGTTAATTTGTTGTTACATTAAGTTTAATTGCTTTATTGATTGTTAATCTCTGATTGTAAATTATTAGTTATTACATCTCTTCACTTGTGGCAATTAACTTTTGTTACCTGTCCTACTACACTTGCTGAACAGATAGGCACTAGCCTAATGTTACTCGATTGTCTACCTCTGTTGTAAGTCACTTTGGATGAAATCATCTGCCAAGCAAATAAATGGAAATGAAGGTTGAACAAGTGGTGTTAAGTATGAATATATATATATATAGAATTTTTTTTTTGAGACCAATAGTATTAAAAGCATTCTGCATGGGCTTCAGCTTTATGGTGATGGGAGAGTGATGGTCCAGGCCTTCTGACTGTACACTAGTTTTCGTCCAGCGTCCGTTACCTCTTCAGTTGTCTGTAGTTTAACCCTTGTTTTGTAATGGGGGTGGAGAGTGTTATTTCTTTAAATGTATGACAAAACTGTTGAGTAAAGCATAATGAACAGAGAAACTGAACAGGACAGTGGCCATTCAGGTTATGGAATGTGGAAGCATTTCAAAAATGGAAAGAAAGGAATTTTTTTATCCAATGGAGAGAAAACAATCTCCAAAACTTGAGAATGTTGGGGTGTGGAATTGCAGGTATATTTTTAAAACCTTTCAATCATCTTCATGCAATACAAGGGAAGTTAATATTAGAATGTTGTGACTGTTATGACAATTTGTACTTTCATTTTTGACTTTACCTTCATACATGTGTATACTTAATGCAAATTACTAGATTTCTTTTTTAAGTGTACTCTGCATGCTGTTAGACCATATGAACATAAACCGTTATTTGTTCACATACAGCATGTTATTGAAATGCTTGCAATGGTGCCTGTAGACCTAAAGTAGCCTAAAATGTGTATTTGTGTCAAAAATGTTAGCATTTGGTTTCATTACATTAGGGCACTTCATGATCACAAAGTGCATTACTTTTATATTTTAAATGCTAAAAAAATTCAGCTTTATATCTTATTTGAGACATATCCTATAAAACTCGAATACTGAGAGTTTGAGAGAAAACAGTGTGCAAAGAAACTGGTCATTTGACTTTTGTATTTAAGTGATGCAGGTGCCATTGGTACATGTTGGCAGCCCTGAATGGCCGTACCCAATTAGCACCGGCTCCCCTGGGAATCTGCTGAAGGCTTGCACTTTTTGTAGCAATTTAAAGCTGATGATAATTTTCCCTAGTGCTGTTTCATTTTTGTTATTCTTGTCACAAGGCCAAGGTAAGGCTCATGCAGAAGAATAAGTTGCTCTGTGGCAATTAAAAAAATACATAGGAAGTAATTCTTTTTTTCAGCGCATGTAAAATCAAGTTAATGAAAGCGTCTTAAATGGACAGAAGGTGCAAATCCATGCAGCAGAGCTCGTACTTTCACACCTGCACATTTCTGCACGAAAGAAGTACATTACAGTACTTGATTTTAGGCAGTCACCTTAAACTGGAACCATTGTTGAAGACCTGAACTGTGAGCAATGATGGAAGTGAGTTATTAGCCACTTTGGGAAGCACTGGACGGATCTGGGATAATTTACTGTAATTAGTGGAAAATCTCTCCTTTCTGATTTTGATGTATGTGAGCAAATGTAAGAAGCACCTTCTTAGCTCATGTGCATTAGGTGTCTGCTCTTGACATTTGAATTTCATTTTAGCTCTTGATAAATATTCTGAGGGTGAAAGGTTAAAAGCCAGTCCGTAACAGCATCAATTAAAACAGCAAATTCTTTATCATTACTCTGAACTTGGCTCATATACCATTGCTTTATACAATAAATGTTGATTTAATGGAGCTGTTAGAAGAACATTTAGAAACAAGAAGAAGGGTTTGAAGAAAGTTAATTCATAAGCAGTTACAATTAACTGCTCTGTTAGACAATTAACAAGCAATATTTCAATATGCTTTGAATTCTAAAATCAGCTCAGTGTTCTGGGCATCTAGACTTTGGTCACATCATCTAACTAATACAATGTACTTTGGTCCTTCCTTCCAAGAGATATCTCCTTTCCTTTTCCTGTTGTATATTTTCCTAATTTTTAAATTAATCTAATCTTGTACTGATGTATTATAATTAATTTAAAGACAGTGCACTTTAAAGTATTTGTATATGTTTTACTAACTGAATTCATCCTTTATCATGTACATATATATATATATATATATATATATATATATATATATATATATATATATATATTTAATTAGGTAGATGAAATAATGGAATATAGCCAGTGCAGTTTGATTCTGTGGATGATTAGTTGAATTTGTTGTACAAAGCTGTCAGTTCAATCTAAGGAAAGTGTTAATTTTTAAATGATATAAAATGTTAAGAGGACATAACAAAGCATAACATTTTGAAGCATGCTTCATCCAATTCAGAGTTGTGGGGATGGAATGGAAATTATCCCAGCAGTCTTGGAAACAAAGTAAGAAACCATCTTGGATAAACTGCCAGTCCACTGAAAGGCACACTCACACTTATTCTGTGTAACTAGTCTTTTTTTACATCAAAATATTTTTAATAAACTAATAATATAGTTCCTACCGCACAACTGCATAAAATCTGTTTTTCCTTTACTCTGTTTTAAATTGTTAAAATGTTTTAACTTTTGTTTCAGAATCGTCTTTCCGTATCTCCAGTACGTCTAGATTATTTAAACGTTTCCAATTAGTCTTCTATTTTGAACACTAATTGGAAAGCAAATTTGCCACACAAGTCTGAGCAGTTTGCTCATAGGATTAAGATTGACTTTTGGAAAAACAAGAATTTGTAGAGTCGTGTAATTGATGGTTTTATATCAGCTAGGGCCGGATTATTTGGGGATATGTGAAAGACAATGAAGAGTAGAGCACTTGTGGCATTTACACATAAATTAGTACAATTTATGTTGTATAAACTATAAAGCGGGTTTTAAACTGTGAGGCGGGGACTCACTGGAGCACAAGACTCAGTAGTGCATAACTTAATTTGAAATTGCACTCACTGCGGATACTGTCATTTGTTCCGTCCTCCTGATTTTAGTGAGTGAGTTTATTATTATGATTATTATTAGTAGTATTATTACTGGTACCTGTATCCCAAATTTCCTGATGAGCATGAGTGGAGAGAAAAAAGAATGAAAGACTATTGAGTAGTGGTTAACTTGCAAACGATGAAAAGACATACGGTACCCAAAGACACCACTCTAGACAGTCCATCCTGACCATAAATCCACACAAGGTGTTTCTCTGGGCTGTGCCCCTTATTGTTCTTCCCAAATCCTGATTGTCTGTAGCCATCTCCCATCTTTTAGAGTATAATTCTTGGCAATGTTAAGTTTTTTACTTTTAAATATGAATGATATAAAATGAATTACAGTCCTCAGGCAATGTTTAAGAATTGTGCCTTTCAGCCTCTGTGACAGTCTTTTAGTACCCTAGTGGTGGTGTTTCAGATTTCATGATTCTGCATTCACTGTTTAATTAGACTTACAGGTATGAATTTCTGGTGTTTACTTGTCCATGTTAAAGTGATCAGACTACCTTTTCCAATGTTCCTGCTCTCCTGTGTTTTGCTTATTTTTGCTTATTATTTAGGCTACACATAATAAAATTGGTATTATCTTCTCCTGCGCTCTGATTTTGTCATTGGCCCTCAAACAGTATTTGCTAAAGTAGCCCATACAAATCCACATTTTTAGCAAATTTTGTGCAAAGAGGATCTACCCTAAAACAGACACTAATGCTACTAAAGGTCTGCCGAGTTTTTTAGACATATAAAGAGTTATGGGTACTTTAAACACCCACAGATTATTGTGAGAATAAGCATATCAAGAAGATGATATGCTTGAGCAAAGCAAAAGATCAGTCAGGAGGAAGCAGGGTCATAACTAGGAAAAGTGTGAAAACCAGAACATCGTAAATTTTAAGGAAAAACTGAGGGGAATAGTCTTAAAATGAAGCCAGTTAGAAACCCATAACATAACATAATAACCTTGTTTGGAGCTAATCTAACCTAAAGTTTAGGTAACACAGACAGAGGATTAGCCACTGAGGGATACCAGATTGTGCATCGCCACTGTATTTATACTGGACCTGATGGTGTCACTGGTAGCGGTGATTGTGATAATGTGATGGTAAACAAAATTGCATCATGGAATCAAAAAATAAAAAAATAAGACAGTGATATATAAAGCTAATTATAGAATTGAATTCTACATAATAAAAGCACTTCTAGAATTCAAAAGATCCACAAAAGGATACCACACAATTCTAGAAAGAAATTAAAAATCAAACAGAATCCCATCATAGAAGAAGTGTGACATTAGCAGCAGGCCATATCTAAATAAACAAGCCCTACAAGCCCCATCAGAGGAACAAAGTGCAGGAATGAAAGTGATACAAATTCAAATATGCATTGTATTTTTTTGAAAATAATTTTTCTCTTTAATAAAATGTGAAAAGTGCAAAGACAAAGTATGTTAATATTTCATTCTGATGAACTATAGTATTGACCATTTGGAGTGGCATATTTTATTGTTTAAACTAAAAAGCTCTAGACAATCAAACAAATTTGATCTATTCTGCTGAGGGCTGCTTGGAGATGAACCAACTTTACTGTCATGAGTAGTCCTACCATCAAACAACACTGTTACCTGGCCCATTAGTGATATTGCCAGTAGTGTTACAATTTGCCTCATTAAATATGTTAAGAAAAGCCCCCATATTTGATTTGCAATTAGCACAATGTTTCCGGAGCTGCACAGTTAATAGTATATGAAAGATACTTTTGAAAGAAGGTACGATATGAAGGGTTGTTGTTGTTGTGCAGAGCATTGTAATGTATTTGTACTGGCAGTGCATATTCAGGAGAACTAAACATGTAATGGCTGTGAATCTTTGGATTATGAATATACATGTGATGCTAAGAGCTAATATATGAAAGAAAACATATTGTCCTTCCAAGGCTACAGTTTATGCACAGGCCTAGACAGTGTATTGCAAATTGCAATAAACAGTGAAACATTTAAGGTTACAACTCCTGAACTTGTGGTTTCCTGCTACTTTTTGTGAAGATCTTGTAGCTGACCATGATGTGCTACTTTTAAACATGAAGATTAGGTGTCTGCAGCATAGGAAAATTGTGTACCTCATGTTTTGACTTTAGAAATTCGATTAGTTTCTTCCTGTCTTAGTCCAGTTGCCTTATACGGATCCCTAATTAATGTTACAGTAAATAGACTAATCAATTCTGATTTGTGAAAAAAGTGCGGCATTTTTGGAAAAAAAAATCAATTACCTTAACTGAGTTTCATCTTAAGCATTTTTTTGCTAACAACATTGATACATTTATCAGAAACGTTGAGATGTACAGTAGAACAGTACACTGTGCAGCATATGTTGAGGAGTGCAGTGTTGATTTGTTTCCCATGTTATGAAAATTTCGTACAGCAGAATAAATTCAGTCTAGAAGTGAACAGAACAACAATAATCCATCACCTTTGTGCCCTTCACATTAATTTCTTGAAGCAACATTGAAGCAGCAATGCAAAAAAACTGACTCGATATGAGCTGAATTACATGCCTTTTGAAATGAAGCATGCTCCTGTGGAACTCAGCAGCACCAGGTCCAAGAATCAAACTAAATTTAACTAATTTATAGCTAGTTTGTTGAGTTTTAATACTTTGAAACTATGTTTGTTAACTGGCCTTCTGATTGCACATTAAAGGATAAGTTTGTTTTTTCAAGTCAAAGTTATTTCTTCACAATAATGATAAATGCTAATTCACCATATACAGTACAGTTACCTTTTAAAGTTACGCCTTTTTTTTTTCATTTTTAAAAATGCATAGTCTGCTCTTGCATTTAATAATTGATACGATGGGTAACGAGGTCCCATCATAAAGAACAAAAACCAAAGCGTTTCAATTAAGAAAAGATGCTTTCCACTTTTCTGATATGTGCTTGTGACAAAAAAAGTAAACTGGACATAATAAATTTTATCACAGATTCATGGTATCATTTTCTTGAGGTAAGGATAAATTTCCTCTTTGTCTGCAATTCTGGCTTGTAAATAACAAAGTTGAAATCATATGATAATTTTTTTTCCTAAATGGCGCCTATTTTTAACATGTTACATTGTGTGTTGTTATTTTGCATAGTCTGCAAAGTGAGATTCAGTCTGATTGGCACCAACATGGTAAATAATACACATAACAATAATTGAATGACTTGAACTGATTACACTGTATTGCACTTTTTATAAAATTTAATCAAATTAAATTTTTTCTAAGAGCCAAGCCACCTGCACATCGATACAAAGTTTACAGGGCCAATCAACACTTGCCATTGTGCATTTTCCATAGTGCTTTGAACACCCTTTCAACGTGTGTGGCGCTATGCAGACCTTATACATTGCAAGCAAGTTGCCTTCATTCAAACCACTGGTTTTCCTGGAGTTGTTGGTGTGACTGACGGTACACACATAAAGATCCTTGCCCCAGATGTGGATGAGCATACAAACGTGAATGGCAACCAGTATTACAGTATCAAAACACAAGCAGCCATAGATGCAAACTGTTATTTTTGATACATTGTGGCAAAGGGGCAACGATTATGTGCAGCTTAGCTCAATATCTTACTATGTTTTCCTTCTTTTTCTTCTCCTACTTCTTAGAATATTATTATTATTATTATTATTATTATTATTATTATTATTATCTTTGTAGTGAAGCCTTAGCATTAGTATCAGAAAACTACAAAACTTCATAATGATTTCCAAGGATACTACCAAACGCCTGTTTTTAGGTATCCATGACCTAAGCTTAAAAAATATATTGGGAAGGTCTAGTGAAAGAGCATATGATAATGTGCTAAACTTTTCAAAGTGGACAGGACCGTATACAAGAATGTAATCCTTAGGAGATCACCCTGTTGGTCTTTGTTAAACAATACGAAAACAAAAGAACTTCACAGAAAATTAAGAAACAGAGCTGTTCACAGACACAAATCAGATAGGGGAAACGAGAAGATTTCAGAGACACTGAGAATCCCAATTATCAGGTAATGGATGACACAAAAAACACACAAAATCTTCAAAGAACAGGTCATCCCACAAAACTCAGCAAACATAAAATTGACCAGAAGAGCATTGATGAGACCAGAACAAGTCTTAAGGATTTGCAGCATAAGATGGGAAAAAACTGAGTGGGTCAACAAGGACTCAAGGTACTTGGCAAGGAGGAAGCAATGTCTGAAAAAAACCCACATGAACTGCCATCTGAAATAATATAACACAGAGGTCTGTGGTCTGAGGAGACAATTGAGTTATCTACCATATAACCATATGTGGTGTAAAAAGGACACAACTCGTTACTTACAAAACACCATCCCCACACTGAAGTAAAGTAGCAGCATTATGTCATGCATGGAGTTCAGTTTAATCTGCAGGAGCTGGTAATTTGGTCAAAATAGAGTATAAAATGTATGGTGTTAAATAAATTGAGAGATATATTGGAGTAAAACCTTGTACAATCTATCAAAGATCTGAGACTGGAACAACAATTCATATTTCATCAAGACAACGGTCAGTAACACAAAGCTAAAGCTACCAGAATGGCCTATTAAGATGACACTCCCTGAGGCATCAGGCAAAATCTATGGTAGGCATTTAAGATTGCTCTGCACTGTTGCTCTCCAAGGACCTGCATCAGATAAATCAACTTTGTAAGGAATAGTGTACCTACTGTATGTATAGCCTGGAAAATGTGGAAAAATTAGTTACAACATGCTTAATGCTTTAACTAATTCAGCACAAAAAGGGCAGCAGGAAAACGTTTATCCCTTCAAAAACTTGATATTTCAGTTTTGAATTTTTATTTATCTTTAAAATAAATGTGATTATTCCTCACAAAGGTTTTAACTATCCAAAAAAAATCAAATTTAAATATTTGGTAACTTTTGATTGTACCACAGCAAATTATAATAGCACTTAGGACTGGGAAGATGAGGGGCAGGTGGTAGTGAAAAGCTTCTATATTTAATAATGTAAAAATATAAAATGACAGCTATAAGAATCAACCAGCAGTGCTGAATGTCAAAAGTGCAATATGCAATTGTGAATTTTTTATTTAACCCCCCCACTCACACACCCAAAGACCCCCAGCCCCAAATTCATGTCCAAAATCATGATTACTTAAAGGAAAATCACAGAAATATGTGCAGAGGATTGTGGACTACCATAATGCCACAAGATTCTTTAACTCTGTATAATGTATGCTATAAATAAATGTGTAGAATATCTGTCCCTCCTCTCTCTTAGTGGTCCCTTGACACAGTAACAACGCTCATTTAGGTTATCTGTGTGACCTGAGATGGTTATGTTTTTTTAGTCCTTGAGCCATTGATCTGGGCTCTCTCCTCTGTGTCTTTCTGTCACCATCTTTTGTCTGTCTTGTAACCGTTGGTCGGCATTAGCAAAAAAAAGATAAGTTAAATGAGTGCATTTTTACATTAATTTGTTGTTAGTTCAAAAAGAATGACTCAATGTAATTGTATGTGGGAGCAAATGTGTGATTCTGTATGGGTTTGTTTCCTGTCTATTGCCAAATGTGGAAAATTTACAATTGAAAAATGGGATCAGATCTGTTAAAATAATCTTACATTTACAAAGAGGCACAAATATACTGTAGATAACGTATTGTTAGAATGTTTGTAATTCATTATCCTTCTAATGTTATAAGGTCTAAACAGCAGAGGTACAGTCAAACAGTAGCACTGCGTTCTAGCAGAAGTCAAATGTAAAGTCAAACTACAAATCTAAGCTTGGTTCTGTTTGATGGCAATAATTAGAAAAGTGTCTTGTGCCCATAAAGTTCCAGGAGGACTGGTGTCAGGAAGATATCAAATTTGAGGTGTGCTAAAAAGCAATTTTTAAAAGCAGTGCAAAATGTAAAAAAATAGAGAAGGGCACATTTAAATTTGATTATTGTTATTTGTTTGAATAAAAGGCTGTAATTTGGTGTACATTGCTGTTGGAATATTCAGACTAGACCTTTCCAGAACACTGGCATTAACATTCAGGGACCCTGTTACCTCCTCTTTGTAACGCAATCAACATTCTGGATTAATCGAAATCAAGTGTAGAAAACATTGTTTTGCAGAAATTTTAAAAGTGTATATGCTTAATAATTTAGATCTTTGTGGTTCATTAAAGATTATGTTCCTTTGACCATCATGTTCTTTGTAATCTACATCTATGACAAATACAGTATGCATTTACAAAGTGATAATAGATGTTGCAGCGAGTGATAATTTAAGTAGTGACACTGTAAAGACATGTACATGCAGCATGAAAGTTTTACTCCTGCACAAAACCACAACTTGCAGATATTCGGATGTGTGCCTGCTTCAGTTTAGACTGCATGCTATAGTAAAACCCTTATTTTGCTTTTAGCTTAATAGAAAAAACATCAGACACTAAATTTTTCTGGCCTTCCGAATAGTTAGTTGGCTGTGCTATGTTTATCACTACTTAAAATGGGAATCTAAAATGATCAATAGGGACACCTTTTCATGTTGAATTTCAGCTAAAAGTACTGGTAACATTTTTGTCACAAATTAGTTTTCAGGATTAATACCATGGTAGTTTTCCTGCCATTTTTGGTTTCAGATGAAAATGAATAATTGTATTTAGGCTGGTCTATTTTCTGCTTATTGCTATCACTTCTTTAAAATGAACTTTGTAATTTTTGAAATTGCAAAAGTGTTTCAAGTGGTGCATTAATAAGTACTTTTAACTCCCCTATGCCTAGTCATGGCTGCCAAGCAATCATAGGTTTTATATGCTCTATAAAATAAATTCTGCATGTTAGGGTGTTTATGTGTGTATGTATGGGTGAACTATACAGCATTAGCTTTATGTTAAAGAAAAACTTTCCAAGTAATACTAATTATTAGCTGCCCAAATAAGTAGGGTATTTTCCCTCCAGACTGTGAAATCTGTAAAAGAAGGAAATTGCTTAACCTATAAAAGAGATGCTTAGAAGGCAATTTTGAAATTCTACACATATTAATAAGACTTTGTGAATATATACAGCATGTGTAATTATTCTAAGTTTTATTAGCAGAAGTCACAGAAGTTTTTCTGAGCAAATGAGATATAATTTTAATTTCAGAATGCAGATTAGCAGTTTAATTCATACATGCATACCAATTCATTGTTGTGTTTTTATTTATTAATTTATTTATTTTTGTCTGTAGGCCTGTTCCTGGCTCTCTGTCTTCCTTACTTCATCTTCGGAACAGACAAAGACAACCATTGCCTGCCTCTATGCCAGGAACGTTGCCTGACCCCACCATGCCAGGGTCCTCTGCAGTACTAATGCCAGTGAGTATGTTTCTTTTGAAGATCTTAAGTTGCTGTGTAATAATTTTAATGTTTGTTTTTAATGTTCAAGTATGTCTTTGCTGTACCAAAATCTGATTCATACCAAAAATTCTGAAAACTAATCACTTATTAATGAAAATCCTGTTTTCAGATTACTCAGTAAAAATCACTCGCATACACAAGCACACTGCTTTTGGGAAAAATGTGGAGTCCTTCATATGCAGATTAACAAAGCCTACTGCTTTGGCTCCTTCTATGAGGAAATAATAGTTCAGCTGACATAAATCTTTCTAGTTTGTCTCACTATAAGTAGCTACTAGAGATGATGTTAGCAGAATAAGATGTGGAAACCCATGACCCTGTATTGGAATAAGTGGGTTTAGCCAGTGAATTAGTAAGTGTGTAGTTGTACTTGTCACCAGGCAGTGTGTTTTGAAAGGCATTCACATACTTTCAACTATCCAGAAATTTGTCTCGATTAATTTTACATTCAGCTTCTCAATATACGGTGTGTGAACAGTGTTATTTAAATCAGGTACTCTGGAGAAAGAGTGGTAACTTTAGCAAGTAGACGATCTTTTGCCATCCCAGTCTTTGACATAATATTTGTTTAATTTAAACAAGTGGTTAAATTCCAGTTTTCTGAAATTATATCCTGATGAAATTTAAACTTTGTTATTTATCCCATAATGCATAACATTCAAGATATTATACCTTTATGATTAATGATTAAAGACTTTTAATCTTCTACAAACTGTTCATAATCTTGAGCTGTGTACTGTATAAGTTTACTAACTAAAATTGCATTTTTCCATGTCTGCAACATTGTTTGCTCTCACCCTTTACTTAACAAAGGCATGACAAAAGATTTGTTTATGTTTTCATTATTTCTAGACTTTTTAAACACTCGATAGACTACAGTCTATTCAATATGCCGACACAAGAGTTCTTACTTAACACTATGTCAGTCAGTCTGTGCGTAGAGCATATCATTCCTGTTCTTTATCAGTCTCACAAGTTCAAGTCAGTTGATTATACTCTTAATAAAACACCCTCAAACCTATATCGAAAAAGAAAAATACTATGAAATGTATAGACATATAGTATATGCAGTTTTGTTTTTTTAATAAATATAAATTTCTTATAGTATCAAAAATGGTTCAGTCTGAGGTTCTACTATCCCAGGTCATTAGATGTACTTTGTAATGGATTATCTATCAGGCAAACACTAATCACTAAGGTGAAAAATCACACAGGTCTGATGACAGATCCTCATTGCAAATACAATAAAAAAGCAAAAGAGAAAATGTGAAATCCAAAGCTGGAGCCCTAAAAACCTTATATTATGGTAAAATAATGAATCTTCTTCATTGATCTACAGCAAATGCTGAGACAGATGAGTAGGCATTTCAGCTCCAAATCTAGGGGCCTAATTGCTAAAACCTCCATGTCATATAGTAGGTATGTGCCTTGAGATCATATTGTGGAGGAAACCACTTACAACTTTAAACTGTAGACAAACGATCTTGCTTAACCACCAGAGAAATAAAGAAAAGAAAAATGTTATATTACAAAGTAAGGTTCAAATAAGGAAGGTAATATTTGTGAAACTGTCCATTGTTTTCTTTTTCTGTGATCCAAATTATCACTGAGTAAGTGTGGCTGTGTGCGTGGCGCTCTGTCCAGGGCCATTTCCTGCTTTACTTGTTTAGGTTAGTAAAAGCAGACAAATTTGCTTTGCATTTTCATATCTGATAAGGATAAAAGCAACTGAATAATTTGCACACTTGCTCAGTCATGCAGTGCTTTCATCAGTGTACTGTAATTTGTAATTGTATTTATCCGTTATATTGACATGCCTGACATTAGCTGGACAGTACAAGACATATTTGTTTAGCATTATGTGCCATGGTATAAATCGTTCCTCTACATCATGAGTTATTTGGACTTAATCTATATAACGGTTGTTCTAAACAAGCAAGATATAGGTGAAAATTTGGATTGCTTTATGGTATTTGTTGGATTCTGACTGGCTTTGTACAGTAATAAACTTTAAACTGAAGGTGCAATAAAGTAAATAAATAGGCAAAACAAAAATACTATTGTGCAAGGTGTTGTGCGGATTCAGAGTTTGAGAACTGAAATTACCCCACACTTCACCATATATTGACAGGACCTAGAAACAGCAACTATCAATATGCTACACCAGATGTTGTAATATTCTATTAGTGGCTATTTCCGGTGTTCGTCTATTTATGTCTGCAAGAAACTGTTGCTCAGAACTTGGTAAATATTCTCTCTGTGTACTGCCACAGGAAAGGCAGTGGAATTAATTACTGTAGACTTAAGTAATAGATAAAAAGAGGAAAGAGTGATCTGAGAAATTAGCAGCAGTAAAAAGACATAGAAGGTAAAAAAAAACACCAAATCCAAAACATTAACTAGCACTGAGCAAAGTTTTCTTCATAGACTCGAGTGATGATGCGCCGCTGCACAGGTGCCTGAGGTCATGTGATGGCAAAGGAGCCCAGTTGCTAACAAGATGGAAGCTTGCATGAAAAACAGAGCCAGAATATTAGCAAAAAATAAGTAAAAAAAAAACAATAAAATGTTTTAATGCATGAACACACTAATAGCCCTTCATTCCTCCCACCTCCTAGATGAATATCCAGTGGTCTGATGCACTGTAGACTCAGTAATATCCCTATTTGTTCTCTGTTTGAGTTACATACTACTCAAGTCCGCCAGGTCAATGGTCAGCCCATAATTACTGTATAGCATCCATATTGTGCCCTCTCCTGGCATCACCCCCAAGTATAATTTATTTGGTTTGTTTGGCCCTTCAAAGAGTTATGCGCTCAGTGTATACTCATTAGGTAGTTTCATATTAAACTAGGCTCTGGACTAGGCTCATCACCACAAAGTAAGAACCATCTTGTAGCCCATGTGAGTTTGTAAGGAGTCATCTGTTTACAAATATGCCTTCATTTAGTGCCTCATCATCCCAGCACATTCAGGATATAATGTATAATGCCATAAAAATACCTGTATTGTAAAAAAAAAAAAAAAAGGTTAAAAACCATCTAAAATGAGCTTTTGTACAATTCGGTGTTCATCTGAAAAAGCTTAAAGCATGAGGATACCAAAAATGAGATTTCAGAAACTCTAAAAAGAAGCAGCAATATTAGAGAGTCTTGCACATCTCAAATTATTTTAGAGAAAATTAAAAACTGCTGACATATTATCTTAAGTTTTAAAACTCCTTATTTTCTAGCTACAGATATGTAGTTTGTTTTTTAAATAAACACAATTTTTAATTTTAATTTAGTAACCTGTCTAAAGGATTGTTTTATTGACCAATCTAACTGGGCTTAAATATTGTCTTAAAATGAACAACAATTATTACAATTTTCAAAACTTTAAAATTGTTAAGTAGAATTTATTTAGTTTCACTAATACTATAACTGAATTTCCCATGCTCTTAACATGTTTGCCACAAAGCATTATAAATAACTTGGAATGACTTCTAATGTGATACTAAAGATGCTATTTTTTGTTTTGCAGATAGAAAGGCAAATGCCAATGGGTTCTAACATGATGGGCTTACAGGGTCCAAACCTCAATAACTCCTGTGCTTCTCCCCAAATCCCTTCTATGCATTCTGAAGCAAAACTGGTAAGGAAAAACCTAAGAAGCTGTACTTGGCAAAGTTTGCAATTTTTGAAGTTGTTAGCCATTTTTGAAGTTGTTGAATATTGTTTCCTGAAAGGCACTGTTAGTTATTTCACAAAAGACACACCACATTTTGCTATTTTTCTCCAATATTTCATCAGAATTTTTGTCCAGTTTTTAACCTGTTTCTTTCATACTCTAGTCCATTTATTTCAAAAGTTCTTTACAAAGTGCTTTTTGAGACCAGTAGGTTTACAGTGGATCTTTCACCCTAATTCGTCATCTAGCTGAAATGGGGAAGGCTTTATCAGTTATCAGGGCTAGGTTCCCTGTCAAGAAAATTACGCCAAACGTACGGTGGAGTTCTTTCAGCATACAGTAAATAGCTGGACCTAAACTGACTTTTCTCCATCTGTCTCCTTCCTTTATGATGGGCCATTAGATTTGCCCTCATAGGCTATTCTTTTCAAAAAGAACTTCTTGCTTCCCATCTGGACGTGTCCTTTTCAGTTACTGTTTGCTTTCTTCCTCTGAAAATAGAGCAGAACATTCTTAGGGGGTATCTGTAGTCTCTCATCAGTTTCCCCTTAGTTTTCTCTGCACTTCCTGCATAGACATCACAAGAAGGTAGAACAAAGTGTTCGACTAAGTTGTCCTAACTTGAGCAGACTGGTCCTTAACAGATTTTTTTCTCATATTTCATATTATTATGTGTCCTTCAGTAAGTATCTTTCAAATGGTATGTTTTATTATGTATGTGACATACAAAATGAGATATTTCTGCTTCTTAAAAGTAACATTGCTGGTAGGCCTTGGGTATATACAGATCAATCCTTCACCAGGACAAGGTCACCATCCTTTGTAATCAGGTGTTAAACAGAACATCAAACCAAGGTTCTCTAGTTTCCATACTTGCTCGAGTTCAAGCTTTTTCTCTTTAGAACTGAGGTGCTTGTGTGTTCGCATTTCCCAAAATAGTCAGGTTAACAAAGAATGACACTACTTGAAGATTATGCATGTGCACATTTACCAAAATCACTCTGCGAAAAAAGTATATAAAATTAAAAATAAAAAACACTAATCATTCTTAGAAGATGTTTCAGTTCATTGTTAAATTTGAAGTTATATTTTTTTCTAGAATAAAAGGAAATGTATATTGTATATAGATGTTTAAAGAAATAAATAGGGGAATATCCACTCTGACAGACTTAGCCTTTCCTAAGAATTAAGTATTCACCCACACTAGGAAGTTCTTTTTTCTCAGGCACTTTACAGCTGTGTGAAGCAAACAATTAGTTCATTGAACCTCTGCATTCCTATGTTTATAATGATATCATTCAAAAAGTCACCCTTAAAATTAATTTCTACATTTTCAAAAAATCATATACATTTTAAACAGTATAGAGATTAGCCTGCCTTCATTCAGGATGTTGGCAAGGCCATAACCACAAGCAGTCTTAAACTCCAGAAGAGACCTCCATGGAGGAGACCGAGTGATTAACAAGCACTTGGAGGGGTTCTGCATGTGAGAGTGCAGGAGGTCAGTTGTTAAGTTGTGCAAAAGTATTTGAAGGGCAATTGACAGGGGGTGGTTGGGAGGACTGGCATAGGTATGAGAGAGAGAGAGAGAAAGAGATAGTCTGGGTAGAAGTGCACCATGCTTCCCAGCACTTATCAGAAGGGGCTATCAAAAGGTCTCAATTTGGCTTAGCTGACAAGTGGCCACTAGCTAGAAAAGCAGCCACCTTGACCATTCAGTTAAACGCAGTGGGGGTTAATTTTCTTTCACCTATAGACCAGAGGGCAGCAGAGAATTGTTCCTTTAAGGATGCGAGACCAGAGAACCATCCTTAGAGAACCATGTCATTTGAAGGCTGTTAGGGGGAGTTCTGGTGTTTTCTACAAGGGATTTCAGGCCTTGACTGTAAACCCATAATAACAAGTCTCAAAACTGCTGTATGGTTACGCAACCTTTTAGTGTAGCGGTGGGAAGAGAATTCTTGTGAAGGCTCAATAGTATGAGAGTGAGAGACAGGACATGAAATGAAAGAGGCAGTATTTCATTGTACTTGTAAACTGGCTAAGCGGGATACCAGTTTGTCTGGTAGACCGAGAATATAAAAGCTTTTATGGTTAGAATTTTCTTTTTTTTTTCTTCTTATGATTTGTATTTTTCTGGATATTTCATCTTTGCCACTCAACAAATAATAATAATGATCAAGCAAACATTTAAAGGAAATATATTGACTTAATAAATTATGTTACAGGCATGAGGCATCAATGTGGATAAAAGGTACACAACACAGAATTGGCAGATCAGCCCACTCCCCAAGCTCTGGGAGAATCACCCCACCATTAGAGTCGTGGAGAATGAATGCCTTTAGAACAACAAACATAAGCTCATCTCACTGCACTCTCACATTCACATATGGCAGTCGCACTCACTCCCTTGCTCTGTCTCCCTCCTGCCTGACACATTCTCTGCTGCTTGATCACTTTCTCCAGTAAGCCAACAACTTAGTCGATGGCACCTCCTTTTTAATTCTCTGTCACCCCTGAAAACAATTATCCCAGGAAACCAACACAGTCCTTCTGGAACAGATAATTTGCTGGCATACATTATTTTGCAGTCTGGGTGTTACAAATCTGACTGCTGCTATACAAATAAAAATAGATTTATTTTTACTTCCTTTTTGTATCTCTTCAGCTGGCACTTGACAGCTCAAGTATAATGGGTGGACACTTTATAAACTGAAATAATATAATTTTGTATTGATTCTCCCGTGTATCCAGTTATTCTTAAAGTACCTAGGTTACACAGCCATAATAATATTTAAAGGAAAAAATTGGAGCATTGATTTCCTGGGAAAATCCCATTTTAATAATTGTGAAAGTGGAATAATTGAACTAATTTCCTCTGCTCGTTTTCATTTCTGAGAATATTCCTACTCATTAAACTTTTCTGCTTTTTTAATAAACCAACCTTGCCACACTTTCCTATCAAGACTCGAACAGTTAAAATAGATTAGGCAGTACTCCTTTCTATAGGACATGTACTGTACATACTGCATATTATTTATTCCAAAACCTAAGGTAATAGAAAATTCTGTAACATTCTATCAGTTACTACTGAATTAAATGTCCTTGTTAAGTCATGTATTCATCATATAAAGTAAATTTTAAGATCTTTTGAGAGTAATTTTATTTGCAAGGTAATTATTCTTTTTTTTCCAAATAATACAATTCATTTGAATTTCCTTTATGAAACCAAAAGTCAGAGCAATAGTTAGTTTGAAAATTAGAAGGCTACATTCATATCAGTTTCTTTATTAAACCTTTCCATATCTGCCTATTTATTGTATTTTTATTTCACTCTAGGAGAGAGCTCTGATACTAGAGAAAGGGACAAAGGTCTCCTGATGAACACAAAATTAATCCTTATGTATATTCCCCTGGAAAAAAAAACATCTAAAAAGTCTATTGGGGTAATTTGCAATTACTAGTAGCACTGTAAATTCTCGATAGAATGGAGGCTTTGATGGAAAGGTTAGTTTTCATCTTTTGATTTATTTTAAAGTTCTGTAAAACCTGACACCTCTGTAAATAGGAAGAAGACCAAACCCTCTTCAAGTCTGATTGCATCGTAATGTTAGTCAAATGAATATTATTATTCTCTACAAACCACAAACTAAAAAAATAGATCCTCACAAGATTAAAAAAAAAATCAAAGAACAGTTAAACACATTCTAAAATTAAATCAGTATGGGTGAATTCTCTTTAAAAAATTTATTTTTATTCAGACTTTATCACAGAATGTAAAATGAGCATATTACATTTAAAACAACAAAGTTTGCACCTCCAAAACAAAATGACAACATAAACAAATGTGAAAATCCACAAATATGTACAGAGAAAATGAAAGACCAAAAGAAAAAAACACATGCTGAAATTTAAAACAGAAATTATATTATTGAAGAAAAATTTAAAGCCAATTACGCAGCTAAGGATTGGTGGTACGGTAAATAGAATATACTGTAGATTGAGGCTGTGAGAGAGAGAAGGGCAAACAGTTGCATTTCTCAGCCCTTCTGATTTTCAAGACATTTATGTTTGAAGGCAAAAAGAAAGTATACATAAACTCTTTCCATTTTGTTTTTTCCTTCTCTGTACCCTCTTTATATTTGTACAGTATTCATTACTTGACAGTTTGTACTAAAAAAGTGACAACACAGAAAAAGCTTTCCCAGTTTAAAGAGTAGGGTATAGACAGAGTGAACTATGGTGAGTTGAAGTTATAATTTTATCAGGAGTTTGCTGTTCAAGGAAGAATGAAATCAGAGTGAATGGGAGAGAAGGCACTTGTTGTCTCTAAATAAGTGTGCAGTATTAAGGACATGTAAGTTAATATGACAAATATGGTTATTATAGTATTCACATCAGTACATAACATTATTATTACTGTATTCAGTGGATAACTAAATGCCTGAAATTTGATTTTCAGATATATAATATAGTGTATGACTGTATACTTTTCTACTTTTATTTTTCTATTTTTATTTATTATCAGTATGCTGCTGCTGAAGAATGTGAATTTCCCATTGGGATTAATAAAGTATCTATCTATCTATCTATCTATCTAACTGGCACCGTAGGCAGTGTTAAGTGCATAATGCATCACAATGGGATATACAGAGTTGTGAAAGGAGAAATCATCTTCAAGCACAGTACTCACTGTCACCAAGATCCTAACACTATTTCTGCCTTGGTTCCTCATGAGAAAATCTTGAGACTGTTTCTAACTATATTTTATTAGTTAGGAAGAAACAAACAATTAAAATACAAAACAAAAAAGAATGCTAGAGTTGGTCCTTCAGCTGTGTCCCCATATCACTTTTGTCATGCCACCTCTTATGTGTACATATATAAAGTGTGCCAAGCATCAGTTCAGTCTGTGGTCAGTAGTGATTAGTTTTCTGCTGTGCAAATAAAAGCTTTTATAATGTAAGTTTTTGCAAAACTCTTGTGGTCTGATGTTCCTGAAGAAGAACTTTTTGGCATAAATTCTAAGCAGTATCTTTAGCATGAAGATTGTACATCAGTTGTATTGTAAAATGTAGTAGTGGCAAAATCATATTGTGGCAAGCGTTTTAGCAGCAGAGACTGGTAATGTGGTCAGGACTGATGGAAAGATGAATGATACAGAATGTAGACACATCCTAGAAGAAAACCTGCTCCCTCTACTAGAAAGTTTAAACTGGGGAGGAATTTTGTCATTCAGGTCATTTACCCAAAGCACATTGCCACAGCAACAGTGGAGTGGCTTACAATAAGGAAGGATGATTTATTTGAGTAGCTCAATTAGAAACGTGACCTTAACCCACTGAACATCTGTGGTGAGACTGAAACATTGCTATGCAGTGCCCACTCCCCAACTAGCCTGGCATGGTTTGAGTTATTTAACAAGGAGGAATGAGCTCCATCAGATGGTGTAAAATTAACAGAGACTTATCCAAAAAGACTTCTTGCCGTAATAGATGTGAGAGGTGGTTCACCAACTACTGAATGGGGCGTGGGGGTGAATGCTTACAAACTGACATGTCAATTTTCAGATTTTACTGTAGAGTCCTTTCATTTTCTTTCTTTTTTTTTTTTTAACTGTAACTGAGTTTCTATCTATCAACTAAGGACTAAACTGTTTCCATCCCGTGCCCTGCATATTCTTCTATATGCCACCTCTTTAAATACAACCGTTTTCTCTAACACCCTTTGAGCGCTCACCCCTGGTGGTTGGACAGTGAAGCGAGTGGGGGGGGGGGGGTGGAGCGCCCTAGTCTTTAAAAATATCTAAGACAAATTACACAAGTCGAACTAAAAAAGAACTTACAGTTTGTAACAGAATCTATGATTATAAGCATCAAAAACAGGCAAATTGTCAAGGATACTGTCACAAAACTGTCACCAGAATACTTTGTATGGTATATCATGAGTGTATAACGTAAGTAAATGCACTGTTATGTATGACGGGTAGTTGTAAATGACAAGATTTAACTAAATTCACCAAACTACAGTTTAGAAAGTCTAATATTTGATATGTGCAAATATTATCTAGATTATTTTATTCAAACATTTATTTTTCTTGGGTATTTATTCATAACAAGGATATTTTAAAGTATTACAAGCAAAGACATTTAAACATATTTAAACATTTTTTTTTTTTGTTAAAAAAATTAAAAGTTTATGTAGAAAGAAAAATAATGATCTTGTTACACAAAGTATTATGTTTAAATGAAGAAAACTCCATATCACCAAGAGGGAGTAGAGTCATCAGCATTGCTAAAATGAGAGAAAATATGTTGTGTGGTGTGGAACATGACCCGGACACAGACAGGCAGACACGTTTAAATCACCCCACACACGTTTATTATACAAGTCCATTATTTACAATTAAGTGCTCACAGTTCCCAAGTCCCCAAAAGTCCTGGCCAACACACACAATGCCTTCTCAGGCTGCCTCTTTGCCTCCTCCCAGACCTCGTCCGTCTTCCACCCGACTCAAGTCCTGAATGAAGGGAGGCGGCCCCTTTTATAGTCACCCGGATGTGCTCCAGGTGCTTCCCGGCAATCTTCCACCGGCACTCGCCAGTGTGGCGGAAGTGCTGGCTGCGTACCCAGAAGCACTCCAGGTGTCCCCGATCCTCTTCCCCTCAGCACTTCCGGGTGTGGCGGAAGTGCTGAGGTCCAGGGCTCCCTACAGGGTTGAGCTTCAAAGCTCTGTACCCGTGGTCCCCATAGGTACCAGGGTGGTCGCCCCCACGTGGTCTGGGGAAGGCATAAGCCTTCTTCCGGTCCTCTGGGGTGTCCCGGCCGGGTCACCCCCCCAGCCACCTGCGACAATGGTATTAAAATTCTCCTTATTTATTAGTGACATATGTTTTCTCATGTAATCGGGTCACATGAGGGGAGTATATAATATTAAGTAATTGGCAGTACTCTTTTCTCCACCACTGGAATAATGTCAACCGAATTCAGACGTACCAAAAACAATGTGTTCATTTTAACAAACCAATTCAAACCAACTCATGATTAAAATGAGAATTCTAAGCAATAAAGTTAACTGGCTGTGTGTCCCTTTCTCTCTGTCATGACCCTCCCTTCTCGATCCCTTAGCCTTCTCCCAATTTGGCTCCCAAAAGCATCCCAAAGTGTTTACAGACTAACCCGTTCAGGGTCAGAGGGGGCCTTCTACAGCACAGAGGTCCCCTACTTAACCTTAAAGCGGCTCCTTTGCTGGATACACTAAACTGTAGTCTCTGTTCACCCACTTTCTGTTTGTCTGTACCATCTGTATCTGTGACCAGCTAATCAGCTATTTGCAGCAGATTTATAGGTGTAATTAACTTCAAATTAGTATAAAAACTTTCAGTGAATGTATTAGGAATGTATAATCATTGCCCTTATATTTCTTAAGTAATCCTGCAGATAATGGCTGCATTTGTGTTAGGCAGCATGTTTTCTGACTGGTTGCCAGGTATGAGATTATCCCATTTTGACATGTCTCATCCTCTTCACAGTATATGTTCTTTTGATTGATTGGTAAAGACCAACACAACTTTTTTTTCCACAGAAATTCTTACTTTAAGTTTATAAAAGATCTTATCTATGAAACTAAAAAAAGATGTAAAATTTGGTTATATAAGTCGAAAGCAGTGGCTGAAGGCAAAATATATGCATTCCAAAGGACGTGTGAATGTCTTCTCTGTTCTTTATTCTAAGAATGATTGTTTTTGTGATGTGCAACTTACTTCTTTTGTTGCTAAGGCAACAGTGAAAGAAAACATAATATTAATTTTACTTAACTTAAAACTACAGGCTGGCAAAATGCCAGCCCCTAAAATTTTGATTTCTTCTAAGTAATAACATCTAGCTGTAATGCTTCTGTGCACACAGAGAACCTTTTTGTTTTACTTCAATTTTTTTTTTAACATTTTTGACAACCTACCAGCAAACACTTTTACAATACACTTTTTTCTAAAGAAGCCAAATGATTCTTGATATTCTTTTTAGTAGTTTAAATAAGTGGAAATTAAATCAGTTCTTTCTAAATTTGTAGATTAATGTTCCAATATCTCTCATTATATTTTGTGTTTTTCTGTAGCAGTACAATTTTACAGCCTTTTAAAAACCCATAGTAAGGAGAAAGAACTTTTACATACATAGACTTCATTTGAAAAATGTTATTTCAATAAGAACTTTATTTCTTAATGTTAGGAAATATCTTCTGAATAAACAAGATAACAGTCCACAATATCATTGTCTTATGCAAACCAAGTAACAATGTGACCTTTTAAGTTTATTATTTAATGTAAACATTGCCATACTAGATTTGTTAGACTGATATGTCTGTCTTCTTTACATTCTGTAGTCCTTCCCAACCTTGCACTATTTCAAGCAGCACATGACTTTCTGGTTTCGGTAAATTCAGCTCCTTAAATCTTGTTCATGTCCAGGTCCCATGTTACTTACTAGTTGGCTTGCCTTGTTCCATAGTTCTTATGTGCTGTTTGTCTGTGGCAGTGCTGCTTGTTTGGAGTTGCATAACCGTTTTAATTATCTTAAAGCCATGTGTAATCTGTTTGCCTGCAGAGATGCTTGTGATGTAGTAGGCCCTTTAGAAGTATGCAATGCAGTTTCTAGTTTCTTCTTACTTGCAGTTTTTCCTACTAAATGTGGATTATTTCAGGCCTAGCTGGTACATCTATGTCCTTGTTTAAGTCATGTCCTTATGTAAGAAATAAAAATCAATGTGCATCCATATTGGGGTAAAAAGTAGCACAAGAGGGAGTTGTTGATGGACTTTGGTGAAGGAGTGGGTGGGAGTAAGACATGGTCCCCAACTTTCTTTTTTCTGGGTAGTTTTTGGAAGATGAAGGATGATACTGTTAGAGAATAGGTGGAGCTGCAGAGTTAACATTCACTAAGATACACTTATTAAAAAAGGGAGGAATAGGAGACCCTCATTACAGGACTATGGAGAAAGTGGTGATGTACTGAAACTAAAGGATACTGGGGTGGAAATGCTGCTTCTGGTGAAACTGTTTTAAATTATGTTAGCTTATCTTGTCTATAAATGTGGAGAGAAAATGATGGGCCACCAGAGAACCAAGGATCAAGTGTTGTTTTTTGCATGTATGTTTACTCCTTCTTGTCATTTGACCTAGTTTGTGTAGATGATGAAGGCAGTGTTAAAGGGATTTTTCCTTAAACAAAACGAATTTCATAAAGAGAGGACTAACTGCAACTCACTATGTTGAACCTGTTTAGCGAACTAACATGCAACAATAAATTTGTTAACTTGAAATAATGTTTTAAATTGAACTTTACAGGAACCTTAAGGTTTGTTTGTTTCTGTATATGTATTCTGAATTAGCTATCTTTACATCTCTGTTTTTCTATAAGATCTTCCTGGGAGTTATAGTAAGAGTTGGCAGCATAACAGTTTTCTTACATGCAAGTTCATAATAACTTGAGACAGCAAACTCCTAAAACAGCCACTTTAGGGTGTTACACTTTTCCTTCTGAGTATGGTGTTAGACTCTGTTCTTACACCTGATCACATTTCTCATCTGTTTCTTTATGTACCTGTATGGAAAAGAAAAACAGCTGCAGCCACAGAGAAACAATGGTGACAATTTGTGACATCACTTCATACTTGCCTGCCAGAATCATCAAGCCAAAGTAACAAGATTCTTCTGAGCCTGGGTTAATTTGTTCCTCCCTAAATCCCTGATACACCCTCCTGGAGTCATGACAGGATACTCTGTGTAATTTGTTACGTCTTGTTGAGCAGACATTGACAGCGATGCAGATACGTAATGCTGTAACTTGTGGAGAGAATGAATGCCTGGTTACACCCAGTCCTGTTCTTCAATTTGTATATTTTTTGCTGGAAAAGAAACATCTCCCTTTATGTTATTGCTTCAGATACTATGATCTTGGTTCATGTATCTAGTTTGCAGGGAAGCATTCTACAGCAAGGTTATTATAGTTTTGCCTATTTATACTAGTTTTTATTTCTATATTTTTTCTGACCTTACTTGTAAATTCAGTTTAGTTTTAGTTTTCCTTCATCGTGTATTTTTAGTTTTAATTTAGTTTTTATTTCACAAAGACATTTCTATATTATTTTTATATATATTAGTTTCAGTTTTAGTTTTAGTAATTGCTAGCTGTTTCCCACGGCTCTGCCCATATAGTAGTGAAACAGGGCAAACTTTAAAAATCAGTTTAAAAAAATTAAAAATGTAATTTGTATTGAAAAGAATTTATATTTATAGCTTTCCTATCCAAGGGCCTCTTCATATACAATATTTCTTGGTTTTGCTATCAGGGGCAAAAATGTAGCTGTGATCTCTTTGCCAGAAATGTAAAAAATTAGCAAGGTATCTCTGGCCAAGAGGAAGGTAGGTACACTTTCAATCTCTTGATATCTCTTTAAATTACCAGCTACCCTCTAAAATACACGTAGTTGAGATCTCTCTCTCACAAAAATGGCAAACATTGCTCCTTAACAATCTCTAGTTGATAATGTCTCCTGAACAAACAGATATAGCTAGCTATGTGGAGGCAAGGTGCGCTCCAACACGTAGTGAGAGGTAGACCGATTTGAATGGAGGCTGGTGCGTGAGTGAGGATGGCCCTGCCTGCCTCCCTACTCCTGAGGTCCTGCCTCGCCCTCCCCTCGGCCCGCAGCCTCTGTCTTGGGTTTGCATAAATAAATCGCTGCTGCAAACGAACTATGATACTTAGCGCGATGAGAGAAGTCACAACATCAACTGGAATGTTCAAGCAAATTATAGAAAAAAACCTAAATCAGTTAAGTAGTTTTAGCGTGAAAAGCAGACAGACATACATACAGACAGATGTTGGATTTTATATATACACTGTATACAGTACTATAGAGATAGTATGGTTAAAGAGATACTATGGAGTTTAGTTTTGTGTCACAATCAGAACTGTAGACTTAATGGTTTTGGATATGTTAGTGGAAGCTTACTACACTACATGGTTTACTGTCTGGTTTTGTTTTTGTCGATTAAAACAAGCATAACCAAAACCAGATTCTGAATATGAACAATTTTATACAGTTTTATTATATTTTAAAATACAATTCTATGCCATTTGTGCTGAACAAATGTCTGCCGATTGTTGGCGCTCTTTATCTTTTCCTTTTATTGGCCAGGTTGGGCCAATTTGTAATGAAATTTAGGTGAATGTTACTCTAAATGTCTATACCACACAACATATCTTGCTCCAAGACAATGTGCTTAAAATGAATGCCTTCAATATTGCATTCAAAAATATCCCATACTGAGCTATTTTCTACCAGCCATATTGAGCTCTGACTCCATCTCAGGCACATTCAATGTATAGATAGAATTTTGCCACCTGCAGGCCTGAAAAGATATAAAAAATCAGAAAATAGATACTACTATATTCTGACAGGTGTGATCATGAAATGCACGGAGGCTTAGGAAGAACAGGGGTCTTAGGCTTGAATCAGTGTGTAGACCCCACCTAGCTGTATTGAGGGAAATAAAGATAAACAAGCGTGTAGTGTCAAGGTTGAGGCAGTGAGACTTGAATAGCCCATGCATAAGAACAGTAAACCCTTAATGAGCAGTGCAAGAGTAGGTAAATGGAGTTTGGATGGGCACAAAACAATAGAGACAGCATCTGAGATTAGGACCAATATATACATTATATAAACCTGTTTTATCCAGAGCAGGATGGCAGGAGACCTGGAGCCTACCTCAGCAGGTTTGGATGCAAGGCAGGAAAAATCCCTGGTATGCAATATGTATGATAGAGAGAGAGAGACTTGAAAAAAGGGACAAAAATATTTTAAAAAATAATTCTGCTACTGGATTATTTTCATAATATCGGGTATTTTGAGCTATGAATATAAACTAAATATATATATATAATATATAAATAAATATAAAAATAGATCATTAGTATGTTTAGTTTTTCACCAGTTGGCAGACTCTCTTCGCCTACCTACCTGTAGTTCAGCAGAGACATTGTCAGCTGAGGAATTTTACAAGTTTTGTATCACTTCATTGTTAAACAATTTTTTTTAAAGCAAAAGTGATTGGTCAGTAACAATATGCTGATCTTATATGTTAACCTAATCAGTCTCTTGATCAGTGCTGTTTTATTTTCAGAAAGGATTTTTCCTGTGCAAAGTGGCAGGTGAATTATTGCCAACAAAACGCATGCACCTGAGAAATAAACTGAAATGTTACTCAGTTGTGATTTTTCTGTCCATACAGTAAAGGTTTTCTTGACCAGCACATTCTGATTTCAGTCTTTTGAATTAAATATTGATATACAACAAGCACAAAGAAAAGCGGCACAGTAAATCTCTTTCTGCGCCTGTATTCAGCTTGCTCTGTCACTGCAAATGCTATGTAAACACCTCACTCCATCACTAGCCACTTTCATTGGATGAATATATGCGGGTAGCTTGTGGTGGATTACTTTCTGTTTTAGAGTTAAAAGTTACAAGGATTAAAGATTAATGGCAAGAATATTAATTCAAAAATGAAAACATAAAATATTTTTAGTATATTATTATTTTATTTCAGTTAGTCTTTCCAGCTACTTAAATAGTTTTGTTTAGTTTTAGTTTTTCATTTCGGCTTTGTTAATTATTTTATTTCAGTTTACGAAAATGTTTTTTTCATAATAGTTTCAGTTTTGATTTTAGTTTTTGTAAAATATAATAACCTTGTTCTGCAGGACAATTTCATTACAGATATTCACCTCTTGGTTTCTTTGTGCAGTTCATTGTAACCACAAGAGGGTGCCACTGAGCCCCAAACCACAGACACAGTACTATCCAAACACAATTTCAGTTTACAATTAAAAAAGATTTTTATTTATGACCAACACTTTTCCACAGAAGCACCGGTAACAATACACAAATACAAAATACTCCCCTTCCAGCTGAGTTTTGCCCACTGTCTGCCGACTCTGACTCAGTTAAGTGAGATGGGTTCTCTTTTAAATCTGACCTGAAAACTGCTTCTGCTGTCACATCCAGGTTGTTCGGGGCACTTACGGGTCCTGCAAAAACCAGGGCAGTCCTCTCGTTGCAACGCCCTCTGACAGTATCTAAAGACCCCGACAGAGCTGCGTTTCTGGTCTCTAACTCCCATGCTACCCTGTAGGTGTATTAACTGGATTCAGCCCTGAGGAACACTGACACCTGTTGTTTGGAGAAATAAACTGCTCCCAGTATGCCCATTCGCCCAGTCCATTCACTATGGCCTCATGGCCAGAAGCTGCTGCAGGGCATTCTTGCCAAAGAGACCTGTAGTGGAGAAGCAACAGGGGAGGCCAAGCCACATGCTGATGAAAAAGATAGCTATGCAATCCATCCTGCTTGCAACTATTGACGGTGCCTCATTTAATAGTATATTGCAATTATTCTGTGGTTAATTTCTGGTTTCATTCTTAAAAAACAAACAATTGTAATATACTGTCCTGTAATAACTGCAGAATCCATAATCCCAGTGTTACTAGATAAAAAAATTAATAAACTCCCCTGGAATGCTTTCGGGACAGATAGCCAAATTAAATGTACTTCAGACTAGACATCATTACAATATTTGATCATTCTTAGTGACTTATCTGCCCCATTAATTATAACCCATCTTTTACACTGTTCCTATTATTCTTAAAACATTTTTTGCAATTTATGCAAATTTTCTTGATTTATCATAAATATATTAAAATGGATACTGTACTAAATTTGTTGGGAAATGAATATATATGTTGTACATCATTTTGCCAAAAAATAATGTTTTTAAATATCTTTCAGTATTTAGTGTGTAATGCATTATTCACCACCAAATGTAGAGAGAGGCAGGTCGAATCTTCTTGTCATGTAGTAAGTGCAACTCATTTTTAAAGAAGTGTTTCTCCAGGTTATCATGGCTTAACTTGTGCATTACTTCTAAAAGACTTGTCTGGATAGCTTGGACAGATAGAACGAGCATTAATTGATTACACAGATCACAAGAGAGTAGTAGCTTCAGCAGTAAGTGCTGTCTCTTGTGGTGCCTGAGTAAATACTTAATGAGGTAATAAGTATTTCAGTGCCTTCTCTAATGAACCTTTTTACTAATGAAAACTTGGGGGTGGGGTGAGTAACATTATGGGGTTACATTATCGCTTTAGTACAATACTTATTTGAAAGCCTAACAATTTCTTATTATGGGGTTACATTATCGCTTTAGTACAATACTTATTTGAAAGCCTAAAAATTTCTGTCTATGATAAATAAGAAAAAAATGCCTACATCAATAATACAGTGGATTCAGTAAGTTTTCAGACCCCCTTCACGTTTTTTCACATTTTGCTATGTTGCAGCCTTGTGCTGAAATTATTTAAATTCATTTTTCCCTCCATCAAGCAGCTCTCAATACACCCGAATAAGAAAGCAAAAGCAGGATTTTAGAAATTTTTTCAAATTTATTAAAAATGAAACACTGAAATCTCACATTGACACAAATACTCAGAGCCTTTACAGAGTAGTTTCTTCAGAAGCCCCTTTGGCATTGATTACAGACTAGAATCTTCTTGGACAAGAAACATCACACATCTGCATTTGGGGATATTCAGACATTCTACTCTGGATATTCTTTCAAGTTCTGTCTGGTTGGATGGAGATGATCAGTGGACCGCTATTTTAGGTCTGTACAGAGGTTTTGGGTTTATGTCCATGCTCTGGCTAGGAAACTCAAGGACATTCCAAGAACTGTCCCTAAGCCACTCTTGTGTTGTCTCTGCTTTGTGCCTTGGGTCATTGTCGTGTTTGAAGGTGAGGTCCAGATCACTATCTCTGTTCTTTGTTCCATTCAGCTTCCCCTAAACCCTGTCTACTCTCCCAGCCTCTGCCACAGAAAAACAACCGCAAAGAATGATGCACCCCCACCATTCTTTACCATTGTAATGGTACTGCACAGGTGATGAGTAGTTCCTAGTTTCCTCTAGACATGACATTAAACTTGGTTCTATTAGACCAGAGAATCTTGTTTCTCACCGTCTCAGATTCCTTTAATTGCCTCTTTGTAAACTCCAAGTGGGCTTCCATTTGTCTTTTATTGATGTGAGATTTCTCTCTGGCCACTCTATCATAAAGCCATGGTTGTTCCAGAATTCTTCATATTAATAATTATGAAGGACACTGTGCTCTTGGGAATGTTTAATGCTGCAGAATTTTTTGTAGCTTTTCCCAGAAATGTGCCATAACACAATCTTGTCTCTAATCTCTACAGGCAGTTCCTTCGACAACCATGGCTTGGTTTTTGCTTTGATACACATTGTCAATTGTTGTACATTCTATAGAGAGGTGTGTACCTTTTCTAATCATGTCCAATCAATTGAATTAACAACAGGTGGACTCCAAACAAGGTTTAGAGACATCTCCATGACGATCAATCAGATGGGATGAACCTGAGACAGATTTCAAGTGTCATAGCAAAGGGTCTAAATACTTGTGTCTCTGTTCAGTTTTTTATTTTTAATACATTTGCAAAAAACATTAAAACCCTGCTTTTGCTTTGTCTTTCTGGGGTACTGAGTGTTGCTTGATTTGAAGAAAAAAGAAGTTAAATGATTTTGGCACACAGCCGCAAAATAACAAAATGGGGTTGTACAAGAAAGTATAAGCAGAAGCAAAACTAAAAATATAAACATTATAAAAATATTTGTATTTTAGTGTATTTTGCTGATATGCTGTAGTTCAAAGCTTAAATTAAATAATTTTCAAAATAAGCACTGTCAATTTGCTGGAGGTCTGTGCAAAAATTTTAGCATCTGTATTTAAGAGAGAGACCAGTTTTAGAGTTTCTTGAGGAAAGCAGATAGTGAGACATAATTAAATATTTTGGAATCATTTCTTACAGCTTCTTATAAAAAGGTATTATTAAATCAGATACTTTTGTAACATTTTTATTGATTTGTCCAGTTATCCAGCAGTCCGGACCAGAATATTTTTGATTACTAGTAACACTTATACCTCTGCTCCTCGAATAAAGGTCATATATGTACCTCTCACAAAACACAGGACCCCGGGACACTCTGCTTAGGTTGCTGCAATGCTCTTCACTGCAATCTGATGTTGCCAGAGCTCATGCTCAAACTCATCTCCAACTTTCTGGTTGTTTATGACTTTCTGTTGTACTCAAAGTGTATGGCTGCTGCTTGTGATGAAAACGATCGGCCTGTGCAATGTGCTTCACAATCACCAAAGCTTGCCATGATTCTTTTCCTGTCAGCAATGGTGCATACTGTGCTCTTCCTGACAATGGCATATGCCACTGTGCATTTTGTATCAGATGCGCACGCAGCTATGCTTTTCATGTCAGCGGTGTGTGCCACTGTGATTTTCCTGTCATCTACATGATAGGAACGCAGGAGCAAGGATCTGAAGCCCAATTTTGTGGATGAGGTAATTCACATTCTAATTCATGGGTCATGTTACACATATCACGGTATAAGTTGTCAAATGAGACTAAGGTTCAAGGCCCAGGGGTTTACGAGTTTTTGCATGACAGATAGACAACCCTTAGCATTTTTATATATAAACAGATTTACAGATTTTATAGCATCTAAAATTTTAGTAATGCAGGAATCTCAGGGTTATTAAAGAAACTTAGTAAAGCCCAGTATTTACCCACTGTTGAAATTAATACAATGCTTCACAGTAAGTCTTAAAAATGCTTAATTTTAAATTATTCAGTCATCTACGCTATTAACTACATATTTCCTTCCTATTTAGACTAATCTAATGTGTCTTACAGTATGAATCATGCAATTTTAATACAAATTGTTCAGCATTTTCGTGAACACAATTTCAAACACTGCCTGGTCAATAAGCTGTTTCTTGAACAGACTGGAAGTAGGTAAATGGTCATATTTCTCCTCAAATACTGAGACTGTTGTGAGCCTAAAAAGGTTGTCCTGAAGCGCATACATTTTAATGAATGAGGAAATGAAGACATAAAAGGGGGCTACATTGGTCAAAAAACAGGAAAAGGGTCTAAATCGGTACATCTTAGAATCACCACAGTGTGCAAAAGTCATAAGTCATAGATAAGGCTAAAAACTCCAATCTGTCTTAACAATAGAATCCCTGAAGCCTACGAAAAAACTTGTACTCCTGGCCCACCTTAAATCCATTCACATCTCTCCATCAGCGTCTTTTGTTTTATAAAAGTGTCGATCAGCACAAGCAACCTGCTATCCCATCCTCCCTACCGCCAGGGTGCAACTCACATCACACGCAGATAAAGAAGACTTGAGCTGGGAGAACTTTTTGCCAGAGATGAGGGTGGGATAGCAGGCTGTTTGCTGCTTGTGCTGATTGATACATTTACAAAACAAAAGACACTGATGGAGAGGTGCAAATGGATTTAAGGTGAGCCAGGATTACGGGTTTTTTTGTAGGCTTCAGGGATTCTAGTGTTAAAATCCTCTACCTAAGTAAATATACATAATTTGTTTTTAGAACTTATCAATATACAGTACTTGGACACTACAATTACCATGATTTGGTTTAGCATCGGCAGCAGTGATGTCATATGCAGCACACCCATCAAAATACATGACTTGGCAAAAGTACCACTTTCATCAATAATAAAACTTTATGCATGTAAGGATCCCCAAGTTTTGCCATTATGGCATTACCACAGTGACATTGAAAGAACTCTTTATCCTTCCCTGTTCTTTATAGCACTGGGGCAAAAAAAGAAAAAAATAACAGTACTTAGAAATGACTGACTTCATCTCTATTCTGAATCTCAGCTTTCTGTGTCAGAGAACATATTTTGTTGGTTATGTTATTTATAAAATCTTTTTCTAATAACATTATCACTGTCAATTCTTCATATATTCAGACTTATTTAGTCTGAAGGCTTATTTGGCCTCACAAGTATGAGTTGAACATTTTCTGCAGATTTGCACATGAAATCTCCAATGTAGAATTAATCTATTTTCAATAAGAAATCTTTAAACACTTCATTGCTTGTGAGTTGAAAACTTTTAGGCAACAAGGTAGATCTGTTAATGCCAGTCTCATAGTAACTAGAGGGTAATGTGAGATTATAAAGGTTTCGTAGTTACATGATAAAACAAATTATTATTAACAATAAAAAATAAATGTGTAACTAAGTTTAACATATTTAAAAAAAATATACCCTTGAGGTTCAATGAAAAAAAAAACTCCCATCTGTCATATATTTTATGATTATTTAAGATTACTAGAGCCAGCTTTGAAGAAGCTGACTGTGTTGAGAAGAAGCAGACTGCAGTTTGGTTAAGAATGCAATCACCTGCCAAAATAAGAGTTTATGAGTGCACATGATGGGAGCAAAGTGTAAAGCCAGCACAACTTTAGTGGTATTCGAGCTAAGAGAACAGTTTAGAGCAGTATTCTAAATGCATAAACCACCCCAGAGTCAGCAAACGACCTGGGTATCAAAAGAACACATTTCATTCTTCAGAGTATTTTTCTAAATCACGGACATTCTCCACAGGGCTTGTAACTTCTGTAGGTTGAACCTGTCCTTCAGTTGCAGATGCTACTTTTTGCATATTTTAAATCATGTGCACAAGCTTGTCTTTGCTACCTTTTGCATATAATCAGCTTTGCTATATAGTTGTATTATTATTGTGTAAAAAGCATACTAAATGATGTTTGTTTGACAAATGAATATTACTTCTAAGGATGAAGATACGCTGCTTCTCACATATATATCAATGGGCATGTGCAGGGAGCTGGATAATGGAAGAATAGCACTTTTGTAAATTGTCTGCACTATTTTAATTGTTTGAAGTAACCTTGATTGGTAGTCAAGTGATCTCCATAAACATTGTCAGCATGCATGATGAGGCTATTGTGCAAGCTTTGGATTCTCTTTTTTTTTTTTCATGTGTAGATAGGGAAAGGGTAAGAGACGATACTTAAAATTTTGGCTTTGTTTATAAGAGAATGACTTTTGGTTTCCCTTTTAGTTTTGACAATTGATTATTCCCCAACTGCAGACCCCTAGCACAGTCAAATCCTTAATTCTGGCATTTCCCTGAGAACAGAAAAAGTTGTTTTTGGTTCTAAATTTCTTAAAATAATAAATCCTTGTCATTTTAACTACACAACAAGGGTGATACTTCATCTTAAGAGACAAAATATGAATAAGACATTGGGATCAAATGGTATAAAAACAGAAAAAAACAAACAATGATGTTAATAATGAATGCCATAACAAAATGTTATATCCCTTTCCTATTCGGTGCAGTACGCTGTAATGAATATCAGGATATAAAAAACACAAAATAAAGCTGATTATGCAACTCTATTTTCTGACATATTGCACTTGCAAAGTGTTTCACTCTTCCAAAAGGTCAATGGGTAGGAATGCAATTTGAACTGAGAAGTAGTGGAGCCAAGAACCAGGAGAGTTCAGACTGGGTGTAGCTTGTGATATAAAGGTGTCCTAAGGGTGATGCAAAGAGGCTGTCAGTCTTCAGTGGTGTTATCAGTGTCTGTTCTTTGTACTTTCTGTCCACATTGTGCATATTTAAGCACAGCAGTGCATTCCTTTGCTTTAACCTTTTCTTTCCTGTTTAATTTCACTGTTAAACTTCTACTGCTCATAATTTCACCGATTTATGAGTCATCTGCCATGGTAGTCTTGTGTAGGGGCTTCAGACTTGGGAAGTTAAAGGAATTTTCCTTGTAGTTTAGATAATTGCTAATCTAGAAAATCATTGACATTTAATCCTTCTAGTAAGAAGAAACTGTTGTCACTGATTGTCACGGCTGAATTTGACATTTTCTGGCTGTTTGGGCTTGTCATTCAAACACTACTGTCTTCTCGTTTAGCAGCAACCAAGTAGAATAAAAAGCAGTTTCTCGCATATACTATGTAGGCAAAAGAGAACATTTGCCAAGACATACAGTGTCAGGAACTCTGCATTACATCACAAAAGGAAAAATCCTCCCCTCCCGTTAAACATTCTTTCATCTGGCTCATTCTGTTTCACAAATACTATGCAGTTCAGCTGATGTAAGGTCTAAATACTGTACAGTGAATACCGCTTTCAGAAATCTTCATGCTTAGCAATGTCCTGAAAATTATTACAAACCTGTGTTACAGTAAAATTGTAACATTGTCTTGTAAATTGTTCATTTTTTATCTCTGTAATCTAAGCCTAAACAACAATGGAAATATTGATTTCAGTATGTTCATCTGTAAGTCACTTGGGGATAGCATTAGGGGAATTGCAGTGTTTTGTTTTTTAATATGAAGAGAACAAGGGAATTTCTTTTTCAAGCGACTTGTGATGGGCCAAAATTTGTGAAGATCAAATTTCAAAGTCATTTGGCTTCCCTGGGCTTTGCAAAGGTAGATATCACTTTAAAACAGATGTTTGCTTTACAGTATTCATTTTGCAGGGAGCAGACTTGTGTCAGTTGATGAAACTGCTTCTCGTTTATTATTTTAATCCACAGCAGATTGAACCTATTTGTGAGTGTATCTGTTATCTACTCAGTTATCTTCTGTTTACATTGTTACGAGGGACTACACATCCGTCACCAACATTTGGAGAGCTGCTTAGGTTTCTTTTTCTTTTCCAAGAAATAAACAATACTGCATGTTCTTAAACGATACCCAATGTGCTAAAAGGGTTGGCACAAGTTAAAACTGTGACATAACTCTTGGCAATGTATAAATACATTCTTTTTTCTACTTTTAGAGTAGGAAAACAGAAAAGGCTCTTTAAAGAAACATCAGGCTTTTCAATTTTCAGCAGCAAGGTGAGGCAATTAAAATGAAATACACAATAAAAGATTGGTACTCTAGCCTAGCTTTAGTCTTGCATTACATATTTGTAAATCATTCCATTTTACATACACAAGCAGTTTCAAAGAAAGAGTAGTAAACCTTTGTGTGAAAGTCTGGAGAGTGTTTCATGTTCATAAAGAAAATCCATTCATTTATTTTCTGGTTCAACTTATTCAAGTACAGAGAGACAGGGAACCAGAGCCCCCTTTATTATTTGGCACCAACTCTGGACACAGCACCAGCCTGCTGCAGGGTACACTGTAACACTAACCCAGACTAATTAAGAGTTGACAGTTAAGTTAACCTTCATTAGATAGAAGAAAAAAGAGCAGAGTGTCCAGAGAAAGCCGACCAGCAATTGGACTCTCAGAATGAACCTCTGCAGCACTGTGAGCCACAAACAGAAAAGTAGCTCATCTCCTCTGCACACTCCGCATAGTGCGCTCTTCTCTGGCTGCTCCGTCTATGGATCTTGCATCTCAGTCTATGCAACATATCTCAAGATGCACATTCATACATTTTAGAAATTAGATCAAACTAACAGTCCTCACCTCTAACATTTTATATGCATCTATTGGTCCATATTCTTACTTAATTAACTGGGTTCAAGATTGTAGAAAAGCAGTCCATCTTAAAAATGATCAAAACAAAAATTCCTTTTTTCTTACTTTAACATTTGTTTCCACTTGGTTAAAATAGGTGGAGTGGTGGCTCTGAGGCTAGGGAACTGCACTAGCAATTGGAAAGTTGCCGGTTCGAATCCTGTAAATGCCAAAAGTGACTCTGCTCTGTTGGGCCCTTGAGCAAGGCCCTTAACCTGCAATTGCCGAGCACTTTGAGTAGTGAGAAAAACGCTAAATAAATGCAAAGAATTATTATTATTATTAAAAGTGAAAGTAATAGTAAATGCATAAATGCCAAGGTCAGAGCTGTTCTACTGTGTTGCATTCATTGTCGGTCTTTTGTATCATATTACTGCCCCTAGAATATGGGAGAACATGCAAAATAAGAACTGCATTGTACTTTAAATACATGATAATAAATTTGCATTTGAACCTGAGTTTGTTGCAATAGCTACAGGTTTTCGTTGCATTTTTAACATAAAGTTGTAACTGTTAACAGAATACCTTGTTTAAGATGGCTTTTTATTTAACTGTTCATACAATCAGTCTGTAAACTGAGCATTAAAATATAGTGGCAAAACCTGGCACAGCTGTGTATTCATTTTGTAACAGAGGGCACTTTCACTGTCTAGGAAGCTGAGCAATTTGCACTGCCTTTGAATGACATAATAAATTGGTGGCTCCTCTGCATTTATTTTCATCAAATTACTGAAATTCAGTGAAGCCATTTGAAAAATTAAGCTGACAGAATCCTTACAAATGGTACATTAAAGAGCCAGTGCAATTTTATAAAATGACAGTATTCAGGTGAAGTGAAAATGTCTTCATTTTTTTTAGAATACAGTGTGTATATTGCCAGGTAATTTGCGGTGCCCAGTTAAGAAAACTGAGAAACTAGAAGCTCTATTAAATAAACTAGTTTGGAGACACAAATGACCCTGGGAAAAATGAAAGTGAGTGGCATTATAGCAGTTGAATTTCCTTGGCTTCATGTGCCTATGTTTTTTTTTGAGGCAGATGCCAGTCTTGTAAGTGGCAAGCCCTGCACTAGAATCAGGTCTGATGCTAGAAGTAGAAATGATTTGCTTCATTTTAATTATGTGCTCCTAACAATGAAAACAGTAAATATGGGTAACAGTGAAGGTGTGGTCTGATAGCGTAAGCATTGTGTTTACCATTCTGAATGTTTATAGATTTTAAATAACAGTTGTTATATTGGAAAAGTATAAATATTCTAATAAACTAAATTACTATCGGATGCCAAAAACACATTTACAACACAAGGTTATGCTAACAAAGAATAGAGAGTTTTCATGACAAACCTGGCATAAGCCAATATAGAATTTTTTTAAACTTATTTCCTGCCTATTAAATCATACTTGTTAAATTACATTTACATCAATTTATTTGGCCAACACTTTTATCGAAAGCGACTTACAACATTTGAGATACAATTAGTTACATTTCTTTTGTTTTTCCAATTGGAGCACAGGCAGGTGTTTACAGTGTCAGTGGTGGGATTTGAACCCACGGCCTCAGGGTTGGAAGTCCAAAGCCTTAACCACTGTGCCGCACTGCCTAGAAGCAGAAATATTCAGCATCAACTTCCTCTTATAAGAAAGGTTTGGACACTTTTAAATTCTTTTAAAGTTAAAAATGCTTATTAATATGAACTTAATGAAGCTTTTGTAAACAGTTTTCCTCCGCATCTGTATAAATGCTAGTATTGTCAGAAGTTGAGGTCACTGGAGAAAGACAGTGATGTAAGAGCACAGCTGAGTCTACAGCCTTCACTTGCAGTCTAATGAAACAAATGAAATGTAAAGACGCCCAAGTCACAGGATTTTTAAAAATGTGGAAACAGCAATGAATTCTAGAGGTCTGATTAAAGTCTTGCATGTTGGGTACCTTACATTGTCATTACTGTACATCTGACCGGAGATTCCTTGTTAATGAACTCTGATGAAATCAGCAAGTAGTGTACATATTTTTGTAAAATAAATCATGGAATGATGTGATACATGTGTTAGGTTAATAATACTGACTTTTGAAATATCTGCAGCCTTTATAGTGTACATATTACTAATATATTAGGACTGAGAAAGTTTACATGTTAATTTTTGCGATTAATATGGCCTGTTTAATGCATTACAAAACATTATTGCATCCAGGGCCGGCAACGAGGCAGTGCTTTGGTCAGGGTGGCATTTTCATATCATTTTGTTTTTTTTACAATCCGAAACAATAATAAAAAGAAAAGTTAGTGCAAACCTAAAGAATTATATACACATCCAATACCGTATTTATATACTACCATGAAAAATTTAATTAAAAGTTTCAAATAACACGTTTCACAATGTTTTACCATATGTCAGTATGTGGCACTGGTATTCACTTTCTTCATTTGTACATACCGACACAGGTGCAAGGGAGGAAGGGGGGTTTACAGTAGTTTTGGAGAAATACTGAGGTAAAAATGAAAAAAAATAAAGAGTGCTTCATGTCCTGTTTCTGTAAGAAGATTAAATCAATATATTGCATACATGCAAAATACGTTTTCTTTGAGTGGCACTAAAACCAAAATAAGTCTCTAGTTTTGTGCTTCTGCATATATTTACATCATAAATGATGTACTTATTTTATGATTGCATGTTTTAATGCTTAATGCGATTAATTTGTTAATTTTTTTAATCGGTTCCCGGCTCTTCTCTCTCTCTCTCTCTCTCTCTCTCTCTCTCTCTCTCTCTCTCTCTCTCTCTCTCTCTATATATATATATATATATATATATATATACACACACACTCGGTAGCTGGGCTAGGGGCAGCTGTGAGGAAATCTGCAGGAGCTTTACCTTGACTTAAGTGAACAGATACTTCGAGGTGACATGATTGAAACGGTGAAAATTATGACGGTGTTATTCACTTAACCAAGGAACTAGTACATAGAATGGCCTTTCTTCCAGGCATTGTCTTCCTCAGACTTAGGGATTCTTGTTTATGTAAAATGTTGTGAAAAACTTTAGACCTATTCCTGCTTTAGATTAATGTGATCTTGCTTATTTCTTTTAAAAGTCAGCTTTCATTAACAAAATGATTTAATATTGCACTTAAACACTGACATTTTGTGCAAGAGGGAACACTAGCCCTCATGAATTATGGATTATTATAAACAATTGATAATGTCCAATTATACATTTTTAAGGGAGTCTTTAGAAAGGGAGACTCAAAAGAGAAAAAAAACAACAACAAATTGAACCATTTTGTCATGAATTTTGTTTTGGGTGTTTCCTTATACAGTGAAACCTCGGGTCATGACCGTAATTCGTTCCAAAACTCTGGTCATAACCCAATTTGGTTGTGACCCAAAGTAATTCCCCCCATAGGATTGTATGTAAATACAATTAATCCGTTCCAGACCGTACAAACTGAACTGTATGTAAATATTTTTTTTTAAAGATTTTTAAGCACAAATATAGTTAATTATGCCATAGAATGCACAGCGGTAATAGTAAACTAAATGTAAAAGCATTGAATAACACTGAGAAAACCTTGAACAACAGAGAAGACTAACATTGCATGAGTTCGCGCTATAGCCTTACGAACCACTCGCTGTAAACACTTTTTTTAATGAGTTTTAAGCTCAGCACAGGGAAACAAAAATTAACATTTGAAAAATCCGTAATTTAATAAACCACCAAGAAAAGTAACATTGCAACAAATCACGCTACGAACCACTCGCTGTAAACACTTTTTTTTAATGAGTTTTAAGCACAGGGAAAAAAAGGAACATTTGAACAAATCCAAACTTTATTTAAAAACCAACCATAAACAACCAAGAAAGTAACATTGCAGGAGTTCATGCTAATAGCTTTACAACCCGATCGCTGTAAATACTTTTTTTTAATGAGTTTTAAGCACAGGGAAAAACATGAACATTTGAAAAATCCTTAATTTACAGTATACAAAAACTAACCATAAACAACCAAGTAAACTACAAAATTGCAAAATTAATGCTAAAGCACACGAAATACTGTAGAGCACACAGTGAAAGCACGCACGTCTGACCGAGAACAATGCACAGGGAGAGACTGAACATGTGAGGAACATATTGACGCGTACGAACCGGAAGGGAAACGAAATAGAGCACAAAGAGTTCACAGCGAAAACACGCATGCACGTGCAAGCACTCACGTCTGACCGAGAACAATGCAACAAGTGCGGAAATCATCGGTGTGTACAAACCAGAAGGGAAACTGGCTTGTTTGTCAACCGAGTGTGTGGTTGTGAAAGGATGCAAAAGTTTGGCGAACTTTTTGGTCGTAACCCGATTTGTACGTGCTCAAGAGACATTCGTGAACCAAGGTTCCACTGTAATATGATTAGTTTTGGATTTGTATTTCTTATAGTTAATAAAATGTATCTTTACTTTTATGACATCATTGTGTGCCATTTTCTGGCTGTTTTCTATTGGCTGTCACCATTTTGAGGTTTGTTTACATGACCATAGCAATGTTGTTTAAGGCCATGTCATGTGACCAGTCATGTGGGTATATCACATGATGTCATCATATTGCAACATTGTCAGGTGTTGGTGAGGAATTCATAAACAAACCAACTCTGAGCATGTTTTAATCTAGTAAGAAAAATCTCTTATTACTCTCTTTATATCTTAAGATCATGTTTTATCCATTGACAAGAATAAACAACTGTGTCTGGTAGACTGATATTAGATTTATAGCCTGATCTTGACAATTCTTCCAGGTTGCTCTCTAATGGTAATACACAAGCAGATATTTCCATATTTACACAAAGCCAAACTGTCAACACTTCCATTTCTGTTTCATGTCATCTGCGATGTCTGCCTGTACCTCTTGGGCATGTTCAGTAATTGGAGGGGTCAGATATCTGTAACCAGCAAACATTTTTTGTTCAATGTTTTTGCTCTGAACATGCCCAGGTTGTGATGTACAGGCACTTATGCTCTTCAGTGTTTCATTACACTTTTGTTTTTTGTCACTTTTGAAAAGGACGCCATGTGCCATAATAAACAATGACACTTTGTTGTCATCTAAAAAAGGACACGCTCTTCTTTAGAAAAGTGTGATTTTCTTTTATGCTGTGTGTCTGTCATTTCTTTTGAGCTCATCTTAGTAACAACATGTGCCTGGGACATACTTTTTTTTCTGTTTAAATTAGTGGGTTTTCAAACTGGAGGCCATGCACTCCTGTCAAGGTCAACGTTCTTCAAAAAAACAAAACCCTTTCCAACTTAGGCAGGCAGTGTGGCATAGTAATTAAGGCTTTTTCACATCAACCCTTGAGTTTGTTGGTTCAGATTCGACGATGAGCAAGTCACTTCACCTGCTTGTGTTATATTTGGAACAATGTAACCAGTTGTATCTCATATGTTGTAAGTTGCCTTGGATAGTCAAATAAATTAATGTAACTTATTTTGTTTGGATTTTAATGTATGATGTCGTATTTACTCCATGTTACTTTTCACAACTCTGTTTCATTCTTCCCAAAGGACCAAAAAACACCATCATATAATGAAAGTATTGTCAATCAATTGTTTTTCAATTGATTTATTAAGCTTTACCGACAAATTCAGGGGTAGGGTTAAAAAAGTAGGACTTTATAAAGTGGCTAATTAGGAGTGATTTGGGACCCTTGAAAAAGTAGCTTATATGTTACGCGTGCATCTCATAAAGTTAACCTCTAAGAGTCACTGAAGTTAATCAATTCTTCTAAAGAAAGTAAAGAGTAACATTTTATACATAATAACAGGCTATTTTAAACATTACATTACAACTAAAAGGTTTTAACATAGCCAGCATTTGTAGAGATTTACATTGTGGGCTAGATGTAGGCCAAAAGAGCTAATCCTGTGTTGCAGTTTGTTAACTGTACTAGACATACAGTATATTTAGACTATGCAGCCTACAGGAAATGACTCTTATTTCATACAGGATCAGTGAAAAGACAAGTTTGTGAACCCAGCCTGCTCCTTTCTCATTCATAGTCTAGCATCATTCTGCACAAATGAGGAAATATTTTCATTCACTTGTTTACAATTTTGAGATTCTTTGTTGAGATCAATTTTACAAGACAAAGATAATTGTGTTATAATAGGTAACAAAACAGCATGGCAGGAGAATGTTTAGCTTGAATGGTGTCTTGGAGTGCTGATTTCAAAAACCTTCTTGTGCAGTCACTAAACAAGTTTTTTAGAATCTTGTATACTTCTAACCCTCTTATATATACCTTTATGTATGTATGTATGTATGTATGTATATATATGAACTCTATAATATTATATATATCCTCTTTAATAAAATCCCTATGTGCGTCCAGGTGTCCGTGTGTGGGTGTCTTCTGGTGAAGTGTGCATGCGCGGGGCACGGGGCATTACTGTCAGAGAAAGTTACAGGCGTTTTACGGAAATACAAAGCAGTATTACTGTGAGAGGAGATTAAAGCTACACAATACAGTGACGCATATTACAGCCACATGCAAGCCAGTATTACTGTCAGAGGAGATTAAAGGCATATTACCGACGCGCACGCCTGTATTAACGCCAGAGAAAATTAAAGATATATTATGGACGTACAAGACAGTATTACTGTCACAGAAAATTAAAGACACACAATACACGCAGCCCATGAAGAACGGTCAGCTCAGCAAGTAAACATCAACAAAAGAAAGGCTGAAAGAAAGAAAAATACGACCAACAAAAAGAATGAGGTCAAAGTCCCTTGCCATTTAATATAGACTGTTCCTACTAATGTTTATGCACTACTGTTCTAGCGCCCATTATTGTAACGGGCTTAATGACTAGTGTGTATATATATATATATATTGTGAGAGGTCGCCTGAACACCATCAGACAGACACCAAAAGTGTAAAGCCCACACAACACACAGTGCTCCTGCACCAAACACCCCTATCCATGGGCTTCTCTCTGAATGTCCGTGGGCCGCCTTTCTTCCTACTGTCCTGTCCCGACTCTAGCTCCAAGACTGTAGGAAGGCGGCCCCCTTTATAGTCACCTGGACGTGAGGAAGTGCAGGTTTCCTGGGCTCCACAACGCTTGGGGCACTCCCTGGCGGCATCCACGGGCCCCAACAGGTTTGAGCCTCCTGGCTCCATCCCCGTGGTCGCCTCCTTAACCACCTCCTTAACCAGGGAGGTTGCCCCCTTGTGGCCCGGGGGACGTATAAGCTGCAATCTAAGGATGTCTACTTAGATAAGGATAATAGGGAAGTAATTTTCATGTGCTTTAAAATCTTAATGGCTGCCTTTCTCTGCAGAATTAATGATGTTTATTGTTTTCACCAGGGTTGTAGGGAGCAAATGTGAAGGTCTATTTAGTGAAATCATTGAGATCGTTGATTCTACTGTACCTGCTTCCAAGGCATACAGTGATTTTACTCTGTATGTCATGTGCATGAGAATAAATGCCAAACATCTGTCTGGCGTGCTTTGGTATTCTGCTTGGCAAGACTCTACTTCTTGCTTATTTAACTAAACTGAAACTATATTGTTACTGGACACAGATACTTGTATTTTGATTACTTTTCCTTTTTCTTTTCCATCATGCCAAATATAAAATAATCTGACACAAAAATACATATTCACGTAAGCATTGAAAACAAACCCAAAATATTACGTGGAGATCTCATATTACCAGTGCATTCCAAACATTCTGTCACAGCATGACTCATTTTTAGGGCCAAGTCTCTGCTGGATAAAAGTTCACTGAGTAATCCACATACATTTTAGGAATTATTTCTTGTTATTTGAAAATCATTGCTACCTAAAGAAAAATCAGTATATAAGCAGTAGATTTGGCTACTTGTAAATTTGTTTTGAATTTGGTGTAATGCAGTTCCAAATGAACAATCTGTGGAATAGCTGTCATAATTCACTTAAGCATGCTTTGTTGTGAACCACGTCTACAAACAACAGTACCGAGTGTTGGTTTTCTTGTTTTGATCAGTAAAATAATAATTCAGTGCTTTATACTTTGCCACATTGGTGGCAAAATCGGATGCCATCATGAAAAACCCTGCTCTCTTGGTGCACTTTTAGCCACAGGCTCATTCTGTCAAAGTGGGCTAAGAAGCACCTCTGGGGGTCTTTCCTGCCCACTGCTATCAGGCAATTCAGTGCTTTCTCCCAGTGTACTCTTTAAGGTCATTTTGAAATGTATTTATTTATATTTGTCAATTGATTGATTGGTTGTATTATCTGTCATGTGGGTCTTATCCTTGTTTTTTTATGTTTCTGCTGCTGTATGCATCTGAATTTCCCCATGGGATTAATAAAGTTTATCTAATCTAATTTTAATTGTGAGTGGCACATGTTAAGGAACCAGTGTGCTGGGCAATTTCTTTTTTTTTTTTTTATATTTTTATTTTATTAATTTTCATTGTAATCATTCCATACAAACAGATCAATTTATAACCCAACAAATTTGAAGACAAATCAAACCCCACCCCTGAGAAGGAGAGCTTAGCTAAAGGAAAATTGCTTAAGGCTTTTTAATAAGGCAACATTAAACAAAGGATAGGGAGAAGTAAATATATATGTAAATAAGAGATGGAGAAGGGAGTTAAATGCGGTAACAGTTATTTCTCTTATTCTAAAATAATATTGATTAAATCCTGCCAGGTTTTGAAAAAATTTTGTACAGATCCTCTAACTGAGAATTTGATTTTTTCCAATTTCAAATAATATAAAACATCGGTTTCCCACTGACTTATAAGAGGAGAATTAGGATTCTTCCAATTTAACAAAATAAGTCTGCGTGCCAAAAGTGTAGTGAATGCAATCACCGTTTGCTTGTCCTTCTCCAATTCAAGTCCGTCTGGAAGAACACCGAACACAGCTGTTAGTGGGTTAGGAGGAATTGTGATACCAAGGCTGTCTGAAAGGCACTTAAAAATTTTTGTCCAAAATGATGTTAATTTGGTGCAGGCCCAGAACATGTGACCCAGTGAGGCAGGAGCTTGGTTGCAGCGTTCGCAGGTTGGATCCTGCCCTGCAAACATTTTGGACAGTTTTAAGCGAGACAGATGAGCTCAATATATAATTTTTAGTTGAATAATTCTATGCTTTGCGCATATAGAACTCGAGTGAATTCTCTGCTTTGCTACCTTCCACTCCTTTTCTGATATATTGATTAAGAGATCTTCTTCCCAATGTCCTCTTGGATCTTTGAAAGGTAGGCAATTTCAAGGTTCAAATTCAAAACCACATCAGAAAATCTTTCCTAACAAACTGGTGTGGTCAATAGCACCAAACGCCATTGTCAAAGCCAAACTAACAACACCAAAATACTTTTTTTTTCTTCCTTTGTCACTAAGCAAGATGTCCTTTAAATACAGTTTTCCTATGCAAGCTTTGTTTGTTATTTTTTTTTTTAAACTCGCCTAGATGATAAGTTTCATACTTACTCCTCCATACTCGTCATCTACTCTTACCACCCTGAGCATCTGAAAATTCAAATAACATGAATATGCTGGCAAATAATGACCAAATGGTGCACTGGCTCGCACTGTTAACTCACAATTCTAGCCTGTTGGGTTCAAATCTGACTTTCTCTGTGCATAGTGTGCAGCGCTCCTCTTGTCTTCATGGGTGTTCCCCAGGACCCTTCATTTTTCCTCCTTCATTTCCAAAGCATTTGAAAATATTAAATTGACCCCGTGTGGGAGTGCAATAGACTGGCACACCATCCTGGGCTGAATCCTACCAGGAGAGGCTCTGACCCATGTGACCCTGAAATGGATTACGCTTGTTTGAGAAAGATGTGCAGTGCCTTGAAAATATGTTCAGCCCCTGCTAGGTCTGTTTGCTTAGCATTTAAGGATTTGATAATCAACTTTTATTTGCTAATCATATACTAAATTTAACAGAGGTGATCTCAAAATTAAAAAAATAACAATAAAAAATTACTCCATGTTAACTTTATCTATGTCAGGTTTAGTTCAGTATTAGAAATAAAGGACAATTTGGAGGTCTTCCCACAGATCGTTGATGGGATTAATGTCAGGACCTGTCATGCAGATATCTGACCTCTTTATGTTAGGCCACTGCAGTGTTGCTTGAGCAGTGTTCTTTGGGGGGGGTGACCATTTGAAATGGATATATTTTCCCAGTTTCTAGCAGAGAGGTACAGTTTTTTAACCAGTATTTCTCAGAATCCATTTACATTTATTTTTCCTACCAACGTCTGTTGCTGAAAAGTATTTCCATAAAATGATGCTACCTCCACCATACCTTGCACAAGGAAGACTGAGACCTGATCTTTTCTCCATGTTTCTTAAAAGCCAAACACCCATTCTTTAAATTAGTATTGAAGGCTGAAAACAAACTCTCAAAAGCAAGGTCACCAACTTTTAGTTCTCCCTAAAGTTGATAATGAAAATACATTTTTGTTTTCTAAACCTTTCATTGATTTTTGATCCTGATACAAATTAAAAAACAAATTTTTCGTCCATCTCTAATCAGTATGACCTAATCCTGTCCTGAAGCAGCTTCCTTCCTGTATTCTTGTACAACCAAATCTGAAAGTGAATCCTAATGTGACATACAATACTGACGTTGATCAGAACAGTTGGTGAGCCTTATTTTGGTTTTCATACTCAAATAAGTAGCAAGAGATTCCCAGCAAGGGTTTAATATTGACCTATAAAATAATGATAAAATATTTGATATCTGAAGGTTCTCTCTCCTTTGTTTTTTTAATATTTACAAGTTATAAATGGCTTTTTAAAAACCAGTTTTCTATTTTTTTATCTTAAAAACTGCTAAAGTATTTTATTCCTTATGCACATAGCAATTACTATAGGTGATGATTTGTCGATTTAACTACGTGTTGTGTTTAATTATAATAGATGATCGTCGGGCATATTATTTAGTGTAAACTCTTAATTTAACACAGTTGTTTTAGTCACACACTTGCTTATGACTTAATGAAATATTTTTCACAAAATGTATTTAAAAAACCTTAAAAGACATCACAATTTTCCTCAAGTTCCATACATTAACAGAGGTCTTAGAAACGTCCAGGAAAGACTAAATGGCATCCCATCCAACCAGCCTGGCTATCAGTTGAACATCAATGACAGCACAGCCGCCCGAGCCCCTGGGAAGCAGCACTTTAGAAGAAGGGCAATTTTAACCTACAAAAGGAATTTCCCTGAGGACTTTGAAAAAAGTTCATGACTGCTATTGTTGCAGTTTCAATACAAAGACAAGTTACAGCAGCATCATGAATTTCAGCAGTGATTCCAGTGCACTTATATTAGAATGAAAGATTGTTGGGTAAAATAATGGGAGTATTTCTATAGGAAGAACAAATTTCAGAGAAGTTAAATTTAGAAAAAGGATTAGGGAAATTGCAAGCTACTGTCTTTTTGTTTTAATGACTGTTTTATAATATAAATGTAAAAAATGTAAAATACATAGTTTTGGCATGAATTAGTAATGGTATACCTACATTTTATTATGTTTTTTTTGTTTTTTTTTAATTTTAACATTTCAAACAATTCATTTTTGTATATCTCCAAGCTGCAAAAACACTTCTTCTTATGATCAGTAAAAAGCAATAAATTACAGGTTAAAAGTAAAATCAGCTCCCAATAAAGTAAAACCTTTATACGTAATTTTCAAAACTAGTTAAAGGACAAGGGAATCTATAGCTATTTAAAAATTTACAGTAGTTAATGAAAGGTCACAATATTCAACCATAATTCAGGATTCTGAAATGTTAAATTGGATTTGCACTTACTGGCACAATTGTTAGCACCACGCAGCTCCAGCAGACAAAATGCAACTCCCACATGATGTGTTGATGTTCTCCCTGTGTCTGTGTGCATTTTTCTCTGAGTTGTCTGATTTTATTTCACATTAAAGAAAACATACTTGAGAGTAGTTGGCAACATTAAATTGACCTGCTGTAAGTGAGTGTGAGGGTGCCCAATGACCATCCTTCCAAAGTTGTTTCTTATCTTATACCTGATTCTGCTGGTATAGCGTTTCACCTCCCCAGAAATTTATAATTGGGCTTAAGTACATTGGATGGATGGAGGATCATAGACAGTATGTGCTTTCTCTCAGTGCAGAATCAATTAGGTCTGATTTGGTAGCAATTGATCGGTCTCAGATGGCTATGAACATGCCCTCTTGAATCATTCTCTGCATGACGTGTATATCCACATCATAACATCAATACTCACATATTGATGCACTACAAACAAGAACTGGTGACTTGCAGCTTTCATAGTTTGAAGTTTCTGGCTTAGATTTTGGGCTAAATAGGAGTCACAGGAGTGTTTTTTTTATCTCTTTCACTCCCCTAAAAGCTGGCAGCCCACTTACAAGGAATAGCACCTTTAGTGACAGTGTCTTACCTGGACACCAAGGTGACTTCGTCTTTACCCTGTAAGCACACACAGTATGCCGATAATGAGTCACAATACCAAAGACAGAATAATGACAGACAAGAGCCCATAGATCCTCTTATTCAACTATAGTCTTGTTAAACATGATCAACAGAATTAAGCATCACAAATCTCACAAACTCTAGTAAAACTGTATGCTCCTCGTCAAGATCAGTTCAATATTTAAGGATACATTTGAAAAGGATATACTGTACACTAGCCAAAGGAAACACAAGGAACCACTAACAGCAAGCAGCATTGGTCTTCTGCTTTTGGCCTTGGTGTACAGCTTGTTTGAATGCTGGTAGCTGTTTTGAAATTGTGAACCTGTGCCAGTCCCTTAAATATACTAGAATATGTTAAAATATATTTGTTTTCATAAGTGAGGGTAATTAGGTCTGAACCAGGAGAACAACTGTGCCAGTAATCATGAGACGTAATCAGTCAGAAGGAGAGCAGACAGTTATCAACAATAGTGCCGTCAAGAATGGCGGTGATGTAATGGCCCAAGTCACAAACAAAATTAAAACTATAACTATATTTCAAAAATAAATTAATCCAATAGTCATCTAAGGGTACAATATTCATAATAGGAGTCCCTGACGCGGCACGGTGGCGCAGTGGTAGCGCTGCTGCCTCGCTGTTAGGAGACCCGGGTTCGCTTCCTGGGTCCTCCCTGCGTGGAGTTTGCATGTTCTCCCCGTGTCTGCGTGGGTTTCCTCCGGGCGCTCCGGTTTCCTCCCACAGTCCAAAGACATGCCGGTTAGGTGGATTGGCGATTCTAAATTGGCCCTAGTGTGTGCTTGGTGTTTGTGTGTGTGTCCTGCAGTGGGTTGGCACCCTGCCCAGGATTGGTTCCCTGCCTTGTGCCCTGTGATGGCTGGGATTGGCTCCAGCGGACCCCCGTGACCCTGTGTTCGGATTCAGCGGGTTGGAAGATGGATGGATGGATAGTATGTTTAGTTTTTCACCAGTTGGCAGACTCTCTTCGCCTACCTACCTGTAGCTCAGCAGAGACATTGTCAGCTGAGGAATTTTACAAGTTTTGTATCACTTCATTGTTAAACAACTTTTTTTAAAGCAAAAGTGATTGGTCAGTAACAATATGCTGATCTTATATGTTAACCTAATCAGTCTCTTGATCAGTGCCGTTTTATTTTCAGAAAGGATTTTTCCTGTGCAAAGTGGCAGGTGAATTATTGCCAACAAAACGCATGCACCTGAGAAATAAACTGAAATGTTACTCAGTTGTGATTTTTCTGTCCATACAGTAAAGGTTTTCTTGACCAGTACATTCTGATTTCAGTCTTTTGAATTAAATATTGATATACAACAAGCACAAAGAAAAGCGGCACAGTAAATCTCTTTCTGCGCCTGTATTCAGCTTGCTCTGTCACTGCAAATGCTGTGTAAACACCTCACTCCGTCACTAGCCACTTTCATTGGATGAATATATGCGGGTAGCTTGTGGTGGATTACTTTCTAAATGTAAGGTTAGGTGGATTGGCGATTCTAAATTGGCCCTAGTGTGTGCTTGGTGTGTGGGTGTGTTTGTGTGTGTCCTGCGGTGGGTTGGCACCCTGCCCGGGATTGGTTCCTGCCTTGTGCCCTGTGTTGGCTGGGATTGGCTCCAGCAGACCCCCGTGACCCTGTGTTCGGATTCAGCGGGTTGGAAAATGGATGGATGGATGGAGTCCCTGACAGTTACAAGTATATGAATACTTTGATCACTAGTCTGATTGCTTAATGAACTCATATGCAAATGTCTGGCTGTACTTTGAAAGAATGTATTTTTAACAATAATGTCTTCTATTGGCTCATCCATCCTTTACTAGCTTAGTTTAGTTTACCTTTGTTGTGGTCCACAAGAACAAATTTGATTTGATCAAGTCCAAAACATAAATTAAATATATTAAAAAAAAAATGAATTCTTGAATAGCTGCTTATTTTAACAAAATTAAATTTAAAGGTTTAATTGCCATTGATATAAAACTTTTTCTACTTGTATTTGTTGTATGTTTTGGTGGCAATTGTCGTCTCCCAGAATTTAAACCTGGAAAACAGCTGTTTATATAACAGTGTGTCTGGTCGTTTACAATCGTATCCACTTTTCTTTTTGCTGTACAGTTCTTGAAGCCCTAATTGCGACTGTCCATAGAGAGCGGACTCCAACTGGGTTGTCTTCCTGTGTTTGTTTTTCTTAGTCACAGATAGTTCCGCAAACCAGGCCAGGAATGAGAAAGGCAGCATGCTCTCAATATGACATGTATAAATGATCTGTAGGGTGCTAGCTGGAATGTTAATCTTCCTCAGCCTTCTTCATAAAGAGCTGCACTATTTACTACTTTTGTAGATGTATTACGCGTTTTCATTAACGTTCAAGCTATTATCCAGTATTGCTCCCAGGTACTTTAAGCCACGAACTCTCAACTTTATCACCCTTGAGGAGTAGCACTTGTACTAGTTCAGCACTCTTCCTAAAATCAACGATCTGCTCTTTTGTCTACTGTTGATGTATAATGGACTGTAGAAATATAATTATCAACCTTAACAAACTACTACCTGTTCAGGAGAAAGTCCATAGGCTGAGATAGGATTTTACTGCAAAGGATATCAGGCTTCATGCAGTTAAAGTCAATAAACAACATTCTCAAAAAGGGATGGTAACCCCACCAGCCATGGGATGTATCACAAAACATTAGCAACCAGCAGATTTTTTCCTTTTGTGCAGGCACGCAGCATTCAAACTGTGCAAAACGCTATTTAGATGCTTACAGGTAAGCAACACAACAAGAGCGATGGAAAGTAACTCTTCTTTGTTCGCTATGTTCGCTATGTTGGACTGTGGCTTTCTTCCCTAAAGTGTGACTAATCAAGTAATGAGCTGTTGTAATGAACAGGGTGTAATGAGGGAAGGGCCATGTAATAAGCACAAACAATTCAGCGAGTGATTAAAGTCTGCATTTTCAAAACTGAACGTTAGTGACGAGGCTGTGTTTTCACAAGTGAATGACTCTGGAGAGCATTTTCAAAAAAGTCTCTGTTTTCTGGGGTAGCATGGACAAAGGGGTAAAATGGAAACTAATGTTTGTGCTGTTATACTAAACTGTACCAGTGTGGACAGGGCTCTAGTAATAATGTGTTCATATGTATGGGGGAATAAAACAGTACAGAAAAAAGAGCAATGAAATAGGAAATATTTCCATCAAAATGTATCCTTGTATTTCTTTTGGGGTATACAAAAGTGGTCCCATAACGTTGTCTTTTACCAGCAAGCATTGAATATATATTATTAAATATTAAACATAATATAGTATATGTATGTTTCTCTATTTTTATTTGTTAGCCGTTACCAGAAAGTTGAACACACAGTACTTTGTTGTCTTACTCTTTTTAGAGTGTGGCATGATTAGCTAACATATTTAACTCTCTGTCCCAAACACAAGTGCATACACATGCTTCCTTGCATGTCTTTAAAATCCCAAAGGAAATCATCATAATTGCTTGAGCTCCTGTGAGAAAGTAGCAAAGCCTTTCCTCATTACAGCTTTTAAAGGTGAAAAGGAAATAAAATAAAGTGTGCTAATATCAAGATGGTAGATGTGGGGTAAAAAGTAGTCTGTTGGAGAGCTGGTTGGAGTAAATTAATGAATCCCTTTTTAAAGTCTGTGCCTGTAATTAGCCTTAGTGCAGTGGAGCAGATGGGAACCCCGTACCCAGGGGACAACAAAGAGAGAAATATTACCAGAGAAGAAAATCAGAGGCTTGATTTATTTGCTAATTATAAGCCCCATTTCCACACACTTGCACACGCATACACACACACTTTGTACTTTCTCTACATGCAGCACTCATACATTGCAAACCAGAAATGTTTAATTCGTTATACACTGTAGGTTTTTCACTCAGACTTTCCAGACGAGTGTTTTTAAATCGTTTGAGTTATTTTTTTTTTTTTTTTGTCACTGTACTCAAGTTGTCTGTACCAGTGGAAATAAATAAAGCAGAACATCTGGGCCCAAAGGGTAACAGAGGCCTAATTGCACTAGAGCTAGGACTGTAAAGGTTATATTCCTTATCAAAAGAACCAACCCAGATTCTTCGAGCGGTCAAGTTATGACAAGCTGTGTTTAATAGAAAAGCCCCATTATATAGCAAGATTTCAGTAGAATAGTAGAAACTTGGAGGAATTACCAGTTGATGAACTATCCAGATGCCTTTACTCATTTGCCACATGCTGTCACTGGACAAAGGTAGGACCCAGTAGGGAAGGGTGTCAAAAAGGAAAACTTGAAGTGACAATCAAAGAGCTTCATCTACATGCCAGTGTGAGCAGACGGGCTGATGAGGACACATGGAAGGAAAGCCCTAGAGAGAAAGGCCTTGGCACAATGGATTCCAGAAGACTACTTAGAAATCCAGCCAGAAACTGACTGTTGCCTGCTGACAGTTGGTGGTATTCAGTTCAATAGATGTTCAAAAGTGCCCCACCTTAAACTCAGTATGGGAGGGTATGTAGGACTAAAGGTAGCCCACAATTCTAAACTGATAGCTTGCTTATTGTAGGTCTGCATCTAGGCTGATCATGTGGGGCATGTCCCTTGAAGAGGCCTTTGTTTATTTTTGAATGACAAGAATATAAAGGTGCTCTTCAGTTAAAGCCGACGTTACATTATGTGCATTTAGTCGAGGGGCTTGTCAGACTTGATCTCATTGCTGGACCATGTCAGTTTATATGACTGAAAATCCCTGCCCATGTCGCATATGCCAACTTAAGTGCTGACCTTCCAGCAGAGTCCAGCTCACCCCTTTTTGTGACAGTCAATAGTGTGCTGCCTGAGGGGTTAACAGGTGCCGGGTGTTCAGCCCTAATCTCAGCCCTTATTTTTCTTTTTCCTATTCTCTCATGGTATATAAAACATGAGACTTTAGACAGATGAAGTTCTGTTTTGTTTGTGAGGTGCAAAGTCCCCCTGTTTCTTATTCCTTATCGCCGCAGTGGCTGCAGGTTTTTGTTCCAATCCAGTTTCTTAATGAGAAGTCAATTATTGCTGATGATGACGCACTTATTGATGCTTCATTTTAGTGGTCTCGCTTGTTAAGGTTCCCCACCCTTAATTGCTTATTTCAATCTTAAACTGCTGCCTTCAGTGTTTTAATGGCTCCTTATTAGCAATAAGATGTAAATGACAAAGCAGCCAGCAGTTCTCCATCTTGCTTGTTTCCATTTACATCTGTGTGTGTTCATCATGTACTGTTTGGTTTAATAAAACATGTAATAGAAAATGTGACAGACTGAAAATGATCCGTTTTAGGCTTCAAATCATTTGGATGATATCCTTGGAGAGGAAAAAATCTACGATATAAGAACCTTATGTTGCACAGACTAACAAGTCATAAAATTAATGAAGGTCTGAGATTGACAAGGATTGGTTTCTAATTAAGCAGTTGGGTTGGAATGAAAACCGGCAGCCACTGCGGCCCTCCAGGACCGACATTGCCCACCCCTGATCTAGATGAACATTCATAGGTTGTTAACACAAACAGCCGTCCCGACAACCAAAGACAAAATCCAAACTGTTTAAAGTTATTGGAGTAAGTGGTGGACTAGTTGGAATGAACTGCTGGGCATGTCACACTACCCAAGTGACTTCATGTAAGCACACCACCGATTGCCTCCAACTCACTAAGATTGTGTAAATGAAGGCTACAACTGAAAATCTCTGGAAAAGTTGTGTACTGTAATATTTGTGAAGTCATGCATGGTATAAGGTCTTGCCATAAAAGAGGAAAACCAATTTTGATTTTATATTGGCCTGCTAGAAGGTTGTCCTTCACATTAGTTTTGTGTGGAGTGGCACAGTGGCTTGTGCCGCCTTCTTGTGGATTCAGAGCCCTGGATTTGAATTTCATGCCTTGTCATTGTCTGTGTGAAGTTTGCATGTCCTCCTCAGGCCTTTGTGGGTTTTCCTCTGATGTGCCCCTCCCACATTTCAAAGATGACTCTAAACTGGCACTAGTGTGTGTATGATCAGTGGTGGACTGGCACCATGTCGAGGATTTTATTCCTACTTTGCACCCAGGCAGGTGTAAAGTATTTTGCAGCTCTGAACTGGATTAATGCACTTCAGTTACATTAAACATAATTCTCATTATTCTATATTTCAATCTCCCACTTGAAATTATTCTGCATTGCATTTATTTATTAATACACAGTAAGATGCTGCTTTAATGTAACTTGTGTAGTTTACTGTATATACTGTATATGATGAAGGTTCAAATCTACTATTTGGTATGTTTTAAATATAGACAATTTTAAAGGCCTTTAAGTTCTGGAGTAAAACTTGAATAGCTGTTTGTAATAAGCACATAAGAATTACCATTTGTGGCAGCATCTCACTCTGTGACTGCAGCAAGTCTCAAGTAAGTCTACTCTTACCTATTTATATATTTTTTTCACAAACACTGTGGATAAAAATGTTTTTCTTAATCCGGACCTCTGATGGTTCTGTGCAGTCTGTCGGTCCATTAAGATGAGAGTGGTTTGCTTCTGCCTTAACGGGGAAGTGCCTGCAACTGATCTGTTCAATTACTTTCTATCAGTTTTCCTGCTCATGTCACAGAGCACTGAGCGCCAAACCTTTAACTCAATGGGCACTAGCAGACTAAGTTTTTTATGTGTAAATGTGAATATTTGTTGTCCCCTTTTCCAAACATATCTTACTCTAATAAGATTCTGAGCACAAAACCCTCAGGGCTTTTCACATTTTCCTGCTGAAATTGATTAACTGAGTATTTCTTATAACTGTATGATTCAATCTGTAATGTGAAGCTACAGCACCATCAGCTACTTGATAGAGCAGGATTATGGGAGTTTTGGGAATTTGGGACATGTGGCAATATCTGTTTTCAAAAGTGTAATTAAATTTCTACATTCTTGAAGAAAAGTCTGCAGAACACCTGTTTCTCTCCAAAACATTACTATACTAAATGAAGAAGGGAGTGTGAAAATGAAAACAAACCATGGAAGGTTGCCAAGAAAGTAAAAAGCCTCCGACAGAGTGGTGAATAATGTTTTGGTGATTTTGTGAACATAATGGGGGATTTTCTTAAAAACATTAAAAATAAAAATAGGACTAATTACACTGGTCTACAAAAAATATTTTTTGTTTGCTTCTGGCAACTTCAGAGCATCTGTCTATTAAGTTTTTTACACTGATTTCATATCTGAAATCGGATTTAAGCTAGCACGTCAGGTTTTTGAAATACACATCATTGACATTTTGACACTTTTGAATATCAGTATAATATATCAACATGATATCTGGAGTTTGCACTATGTCCCACCAAAATTGTTTTGATGTGTTTATTCTGAAAACAAACCAGAAGACGATACCAGAGACATGTTAAAGTATATTTATGTCAATTTACCTCAATATAAAAGTGAGGTCAGCGTGCCAAAAATGTTGGAGGCACTCGTTTTTGCGCTTGTACTGCACATCCATCTCTCTTTGCAAGAACCAACAGTAGTCACCCATCATGCTCAGAGAGAATTTCCCCCGATATCAGTTTTTCATCACCTTTATATCTTGATGAAATCTTTCCCCCTGCTCATCACCGACATTGCTTAGGTTTGGTGGAAAACAGTCGAGATGAGAATGTAAAAAATGTGTCTTCAGTGACATTCTGGCTCCCATAAGCTAATATACTTTCAGCATATTCTCCACAAGCTCAGCATAATTCTCTGGTCTGTGACTATCAAGAAAATTCTGGACAACCTGCACAAATGAGGATGCTGATTCAGTTGGCTTCAGTTTCCTTTTGAAGTCATTGTCAAGCATCAGTTCACGTATTTCAAGGCCAACAAAAACACCTTCCTTAATTTTGGCTTCACTTTTCTCAAGACCAAACTTATTTCTTAAATGCTGAAACGCATCGCATTTACTGTCCAGTCACCCTAGTTGTCCAAGACCTGGAACATCTTAACTAAAAAACGGGAAGTGCTGGATGAACACGGTTTTCAGATTTGGAGTCAGCAAGTGAAATTTGTTAAAGTACAAGTGAAAGAATCCCAGAAGCAAAGTGTTTGTTGACCCGTGTTATAAGTCTCTGCTTGGACCTTTGAGTGCACAAAAAATACCATGAATTTGAATAATATTCGTTGCAGGAGGAAGGAAGGATACATGGGCTCACTTGGCATATGCAGGCAGGAACAAGAGAGTCCTTCTTTTGTGAACATGACACAGACAGAGTGCCACAATCCTGTTTCATGAAGGCAGTCTGATCTGTGTCAAAATGGAGGTTCAGTCCAATTAGGTAAGAAAGGCAGGTTTATTCACCTGTAAAATAGTTTCTTGTAGATTGGACAGACCTTGTGTCAGAATCCCACAATGGTACCCTGTGGCAGGAAACGCACACTTTGCAGCCTCCATCCAGTCTTTTTTAATGCCTACTTAATGCACTGAGGGAAGCAATGCCTTTGAAATCACAACAGGAAGACCCCACAGTTTCTATGATTTAAATTACAGAAACGAGGGTGATGAACCAAAATTATCTTGAAACATACTGTCATGGTGGTGTGTACTGCAATCTAATATGACCTTTAGAAAGACACTTTTCCTACTTGGCCTCCAAATATAAAAATATATTACAATGTTTATACTGGTTGACTTGCTTGGAATTGTTCTCACTGTGAAAGGCCGTTTGACAGAAAGTAAAAACTTCCTACAGTTACATGAAACATTTGCATTTAGCACCTGTGATGGATAGCCATTATGCCTCTGCCTTGTGCCGATGGCTGCCAAGTTAAATACCCATTCACAGGACTCTTAAATGTATATATATTTATATATACACTAGTCGGCCCCCACGGCTCCGCCCGCGTTTTAGTGAAACAGGACAGTGAAGAGGGCCCTGCCCAGCTCCCTACTCCTGATTTCACTCTTCCTCCTCCCCTCAGCCCGCAGCCTCTGTCTCAGATTTGCACAAATACATCGCCCCTGCAAGGGAACTCTGAGGAAAGAATTCACAATGTCAACCGGAGTGTTCAAGAAAATTACAGAAAAAACCCGATCTAAATCCGTTAAGTAGCTCTCTCATGAAAAGAGGACAGACATACATACAGACGTTCGATTTTATATATATATATATATATATATATATATATAAATAGAAATATATAATGAAAGGAGAAAATGGATAGGAACTGCTGGGTATTACTAGTATGTTTAATTTTACTGACTTCACTGCCAGAATGCTTGGCTGAATATAAATGACTGTCATGGAATGATATCGTTGATATAGCTGAAGAACAGCAGAAATGCAAGCAAGTTAGATGTACCATAACGGAGGGTGGTGAGCTGATGTTAAGTACAATACGTACAAAAGAGAAGATTTCCCCGGACATTTCATGCCCTCTTACGTTGGTGTTTGTAGCCCAGTGCAATCCAGTGAGAATTTGTCCTTTCTGTGCATTTTGAGATGTGGGAGTTACCACATGTAGATATTAGGAGGAGTCTGATAAAATACACTTCACAGTTGTCATTAATCCTTATAGGTGTAAGAACATTTGAGATATTTTCATACTTGCATCAGAATGGGATCTGTCAAAAACAAAATGAGGGGTCACCAGAAATATATTAAAGTCTATCAGCCATTTGTGTTTGTGAATGTACTGAACCATAGCCGCAGTGTATATTATAATACATTAGTAATGCGCGTCCCCCCAGCAGTGTTTAAATTTTCTTCTGTTACCAATACATAAAGCTTAATATAACATGTGGTAACCAGACCGGTAGGTTCAAAAGTCAATATTAGCATAAATGTGTTGGACTAGACATTTAATACTGATTAATCTTGAAGTGTACATTTAACTAGGGATAAATTACCTCGATACTAGAAATGGTCAGTACTTTTATGTATTCCAAAGGAGAGGGCAACAGTCCTTAAAACTTGTGTATTTGTTTATTGTTAGGTTTAAAATACACAGACTGAATACGAATATCCTTCAGTCTAAAAACCTGCTTTCAGACAACACCAACATTCTGCGCACTCAGCTTGTCCTATGGATTATGACATAAAGAACTCACTTAAATTGGTTTCCATGTAGTCACAACCAGGCATATGTCTGCACAGTGAAACATCTGGGCAAATGTGCAAATCCCTAACAGTCCCCAGTAACAATTGACACCATCGGAATACCAACTTGCCATTTTCCTTAGGCATTTATTTCAGTGGCAAATTTAATATGTTGTTATTAAAGTAAAGCTTTTCAAATAGTGGGCAGTTACCACTTTGGATAGTGTGCACATTTTATGTTTGTGGATTAATATATCTCCTCAAGTAAAATGTATTCGTCTTATTTTGAAAAGATGCTGCTTCCTGCAACAGTAAGTACATGCTTTGGTTGTCATACATTGATGAAAACAAAAACTTACTGAGATAATTCAATGAGATTATACACGTCACAAAATGTTAATTGAACTAATATTACAATCTTTTGTAAACTATATACAGAATATTTTAAAACAAACATTAAATAAGCATTCAAGTAAAAAAGCATCAATGTGGTCATTTGTAAGTAATTGTTCAGAAAATCAACACCGAGATAGAGCACTAACACATTTAAGGGCTTTGTTTAAATTGAAATTGTGCACATTGCATTTGTATGTAAAATACTATGATGCCTTTGTAACTTCCACATTTTTTTTCAAGAAAGTCTAGCATGTCACCGTGCTCTTCAATGAGGCTTGATTTTGTTGGGGTGCAAATAAGCCTTGACATACTAAATACTCAATCTGAATGATATGAGCACATGGAGGACTAGCACCACTGTTTATTCAATTGGGCACTAAAAAGTTATAACGCCTTACCTTATATAGTAAATGTGATGAAATATAAATTAAAAATTGAACATAATAAAACAAAAGAAAGTAAAGCACTATGGCAGAACACTTTGTGGCAACAGTTTAAAAATCAAGGAGCGACAGTGCCGATGAGCGTTACCTCTGAATGAACAGCACAGAGTAAAACTGGCCTGCAGGTATTAACTTGCATGATGGCTCTTCAAGTAATGTCAGTCAACCCTTTAGGTGATGTAAGCAATCGCCTAGGTGCCATCATCAGAGTGGTACCATTTAGGTAAGTTTAAGGGGCGCACGTTTTGGAGAACGAGTGGGAAATGCTTAGGGCTCCACATGGGCTGCCTTTAAGTGAATTGTGCAGTAGCAAATCTTGCATACAGGCTTGCATGTTATCTTGTCATTTTCTAGCCCCATCTGTCACAAAGCTGGAGTAATTCCAGATGCCACTCCAGCTGCCCCCCATTGTCAATTAAGAGTGCTATTGAAGGCTCCAGAAGTTACCAAAATAACACCTGTAAGTGGGTTGAAATCGGGGCTGCAACTCAAGACAGTCTGCAGACTCTGTACCATACAGAATGGGTATTGAAATAATTTCAAATTGTTAAAATTGATACTTGTGAATATTTCAATGCTTTTGAAAACTCGCATCACAATACTTATTGTATTATAAATTCTTTTGTGAAACAATGCAATATATACATTTGTTCAAGTGGCAGGAATAAGCTTCTATACTTCCCTCATTATATATTTAAAATTCCATGTTTTTCAGTAGTTCTTTTTAGCCTTACCTACTTAGTCAAACACCATTGTTTTCTGAAAGGTGCTAAAGGAGTGCAAGCACATTTTTGTAGACTACCTACTCCACATTCTTATTTAATGAATGGACATCAAATTAACATCAGTACTTACTTGTAGCTTCCTTTGGCTCTGCATGAGATGTTAAACATTAAGTACTTGCAAGGACACAATATGACTATTGGATGCTTTAAGGAAGTACAGTATTGCTTGATCTCTTCTCATGTGACTTTTGTGCTATAAATTTAGTACATGCTTTTAAAAAATGTTCTGGTGCGAGAAAGGAAAGAAAGATATTATTATGTGCCTCTACTTGAACTGTGTTCTGCATGCCAAAAGATTGGCTAAGTTTGTGAAAAGGATCAACATATACCATTACATGTTCTGTTTTAACTGAAATTGGGATGGGGGTGGCTTTGCAATGTTGTTTTATGCTTTGTGAAAAGGATCAACATATACCATTACATGTTCTGTTTTAACTGAAATTGGGATGGGGGTGGCTTTGCAATGTTGTTTTATGCTTTATGACAAGCCAGCTGTAGAGAAAGTAAAGCTGGCACAAGCTGGCCAATGAATACACATTGCAGCCAGGCCTGATAAATAAGCAGACTAATTGAATTAATAAACAGATAGCTCTTTTCGCTGCCAGCTGGACTGCTATCAAAATGTGTGATAAATTAACGCCCGCTAGGCTAACCTCAAAGATGGAAAAAGTATCTGAATGATCCCTTCCCCCTTGTTTCTTAGTGATTGTCCTTCCCCCAGCATACTGGCACCATGCCAGTGAGACCTAACACGAGACAGACATGTTTTACTGTGCTGATAATGTGTTATTAAGTTTCTAGACTGTGGTCGATGGTAAAATTCCACTCTGTTCTGTGGGAAAGTGAGATTGTCTGCTTTGATTCTAAAGCTGCACATTATATGCTGAGAATATTTGCTTATAACCTTAATGAGAGCAGGGTTACATGAGTGCCAGTTAGGCGGTCTTCACAAAGTCACACTACGTCACAGTACGGAGGATACACAGGGCACTCGCGTTATCTGCAGGCAGTGTGACCTAGAGGTGGTGGTGTAAAGCAGCTGGCGACAGTTTCACACCCCACTGGTAGCAGTCTCATTTACAGTATAAACATTATTCTTAGTACAAGTGCATCTATGTAAAAAATGAATGGCACAGCCCAATTCAAATTTTTTTTAAATAATCATCATTCTAGCTAAGGCAATGGCTTCAGTAGTGCCAATTGTTAGTACTGCTGCCTTAATGATATCGGTCTGAATCCTATACCTGCTCACTGCCTATGGAGGATCTGCAAATTGTTACTGTGTCTGTGTGGGTATTTGCCCCCAATCTCAAAGATGTGTGTTACTTTAATTGCTGATTCTAAATTGTCTCAGTGTGTGCTTGAGTGGGCCATGAAACAAGTGCTGCCTTTTACCTGATATGACCCTGGATTTCACAATGTTATGTGACCATGGCATGGGTAAATCACACTCTGAATCTCCTTGACTGTGACTTAAGCATGTTTATAAAAGCTGGCTGCCATTATATATATTTTATCTTAAATATCTGCCGGTTTGTTTTGGATGTTTCAATTGGTGTTTTTTGATTTTGTTTAAACCAAAATTGATTTTGTGCCAGTATTTTATGAAAGACTGATTGGAAAACATCTACACTTTGAATATGAGTTTGCTGCCAGATATAGCATAGTCAGTGACAGCAGATTGGCATTTGTGTTTCAAACAATGTTATTATTTTCATGCAGCGTGTTGAAGAGAGTTCAGTTTCTAAACAGCCAGCCCTTTGGCTTTTTAAAAGTGGCGCAGTATGCTGGGTATGGTGTTTATGACCATGAATGAGAGATGTTGCTCTGTGTTCCACTCAGCTAACTAGCCATTTCCTCCTCCAAATCCTGTCTCACAGTACCCATTTGCCAAGCCACTCACAGCCGATGCCAGAACATTATCTCTTGGTAGTATTCTTCTCACTTTCAAGGCTTCCTGCTGATTTTACTGTAGTATTTTAGAAACGGACAGATGTGCATTCCCTGATCCTCATACCTTCTTCTTTAAGAAATTAAATTATGAACATTATCTTAAGAAATTCCCAGGGCATGCACTGCTTATGATATATTAATAAGTTATAAATAGAAAATACATAATACAGTATATACAAATATAGAGATATTAAACCTAGGGCAGTCAGGAATGGATTTACAAAATAATTAAAGCAATTGAAAAATAAGCCAGAGTTGAATAATTATAGTGTGTGATTCCTGTAGAAATAATGAGGCTAGAGGTGTCTGATTTGACATGTCCCAGTAAGGACTATGGCACCGTTTAACTGGGCTCCAGGGCAGTGTGATTGCTGCTGCTGAAGTCCTGGGACAAGGATGAGGTAGATAACTGGTTTGCAACCAGGATTGTGAGTCAGAGCAGCTGGCGGTCTCTCCCATTGGGTATAATGAATGTGGAGCTTGTTAAATTTATGGACCCCTTGGAAATGGCTCGCCTTGACTGAAAGCAGCTGTGCATCAGGCCTCCAGCCTTCAGTATCCTCATCTGCTGTCTAAACAAATGAATATAAAAAAAGAGCCGTGGAAGGGAAAAACAAGGGTGCCATTTTATTCTTTGTCAGGATGGGTACTGTAATACTTTATATTCTTTAGAGAAAATGGAGCATTGTGTGTGGTATTCTAATGAAGTGCACAGAGTATCACTTACCTGAACAAATCCAGCTGCTAAAGACTTTTCTTCTTTCCTTTCTCATTAAGTGTATGAAAAAGGTATGTAATTTATGGTATGCCTAAAGAGCAATCTATTGTCAATCGTTATTTTATAGCACCTTTCTGAAAGGAAGGTGCTTCAAAAATATTATACTACTGTTTCTTACATGTAATTCTTCACTTGGAACACAGACAGGTTAAGTGACTTGCTTAGGGTCAAACAACAAGTTCTTATCAGAGATTGAGGTTTAAAGTCTGATGCCTGAAACCACAAGAAATCACTGCTGGCCTTAAATGTACTGGCGTCCAGCCTTTGAAAGTCTTTCTGGTTATCGTCCCAAGTAGAATGCCCTAAATGAATTGCTCAATCAGGAGCTAGAATTGCTATTTCTCTTGCCTTTTTCCGGTATTTTAGGACAGTCTTTCTTTAGGCCAAATTCCTTTTGTGGTTTAGAGTGTTGACAACTCAATATATGAATTAAAATCAGAACAAAAGAAAGTTGGTCTTTTTATTTGTTCAAAAAGTCTTGTTCTTTGGTTTGTGAAATGGATCATTTCTGAATGTAAATGTCTGTAGGAGATTAGCTGCACAACATGTAGGCCCTACAGTTGTCCATTACTTACGGTATATTTCTTTATGAAAAATCTGTAGTGTTATGATCACCCTTGCTCCATTTCCAACCTCCTCCTGCTCATCCTGTTCTAATTGATGGCTGTCGTGAATTTGTGGCTCAAAGGACCCTGTTCTTTGGGGGTGTTGGAGGTTCAGTTGACTATGTAGTGTACTAAGAAGGTTATAGACCAAAGGGCAATCTCAAAAAGATCTAATTGCCATGTAACAGTACATACCTTTTGGTGTCGGGTTAGCTCAAGCTAATGAGTAACTGAAGTACCTTATCACCATTTCTTTGTCAAAACAAAGAAGGGATCGCTTAGGGGTGAATATTATTTTCCATATGTTGTGGAGATTATTGTATCCATGCTGTATTGACAAAAAGACAACTTAGAAATGTACCTAGTTTGTATTGTTTGTGCAACAGGCTAACCCTGTTGAACGGTTTTGTCGTGTCTTATAGTGCTGCATGTGCCTATTCCTGCTTTCTGCTTATCAGACTATGAATCCAAAACAGACAAAAAGATTTGTGTTTCTGGGAATTGGAGTCTTGTGTGCTCCCTTATTGCTAGGTGAAGAGAAGTGTTGATCAGCGAAATTTGCCAAAGCGGTTTTCACAGTGAATATGCTTTGTTCACCAAATATTTTCCTGGACATTTGTGATGTGGGTGGCTTAAACAAACAGTTTCTTCCAGATAGTCCATGAAGCTTTGCAAAGCCAGCATGACATCACAGATTTGTACCAGCAATGTGTAGAAATTTCATACATGCCTACTGTAAGATCACTGCCTAATCTGCTACAGGCAGAGGTATAAAGTAAGAAACTACAACTACTTTGTTAGTTTACTTAAGTACATTTTTCAGCTATCTGTACTTTACTTGAGTAAATTTAATATAGGGCTATTTTTACTTTTACTTTATTTTTAGGCAAACTAGAATACTTTTTACTGCATTATATAGTATTTACCAGCAAGTTCTCAATACTCATTACACAGAACAAACTATTATAAATTCATAAAAGAGACCCATCAGGTATTGTCAACTTAATTATAGTTCAGAATTGCTCAGACACAGCAAATGGAATGCCTTATATCGTTCAAAAATAAAAGTGCAATAGTGTGCCTTGCACGGCTCATTTGGTAGGTTGTTCCCAGGTTTCTTGCTCATGGTTCAGACAGGGAAACTAAATGTGCACGTTCCCCATGGTTAGTGCTGGGAGGTATACCGTTTCATACCAAAACCCGTTTATTATTTTTGTTATAATATGGATTTCTTTATACCGCAATACTGGTTTAAATAGCCTAAACAATGTTCGGAATGTGGCACAGCAGGAAACTGTTTAAGGAGGGGACCTTTTTGCACTGCTACACCGCGAAACACGCATGCAACGGAGTACATGTGTTAGTGGAGGTATTGTGCGGTGAAAATGGACAGAGAACATTCCGAAACTGAAGCTGTAGCAGATGATAAAGTTGAACATGATGACACAGAAGAACTTTTGCCGAAAAAAGGAGCCGTGTCTGTTGTCTTGAGATACTTTGGCTTTAAAAGGTCGGACGTGGACCAAACAACTATTTACTGCAAATGCTATCAAGCTAAAGTTGTCACCAGAGGCGGCATCACGAGCAATTTGCTGCATCACCTTAGCCGCAAACATGCTTTGGAGTACCATGAATGTATGGAACTAAGATTGGCACCCTCCACTTCCTCAGGTAAAACTGAAAAAGCTAGAGGACACTTGAGTCAGACGTCACTTGTAGACGCGTTTGCTAGAGGTACTAGATATGACAAAAAAAGCAAGCGGTGGATCGAGATAACCAACGCCATTACAATCCATATAGCTAACGTGTCGGTGGACAGAGATTGTTAACATTAACAGAAAGTGTAGTTGGGTTACAAAAAATATTTACAATTTATTCCTTTTCTAAGACAATACAACTTTTGACAAGCACCTCTGGATATTTTAGTAAGTCTAAATGCTTCTTTGGACGGTTGAAAATACGTTGTCAAAATTTTAGTTTAAGTTGTTTGCAAAATTTGTTCAATAAAAAGGTTCTATATTTTGACTGCAACTGTCATGCAATGTGATTCTGTCTCTTCATTAGTGCCACCCTCTTGAAAACTATCACTTTATGGGGCCATGCAAACCTGTATTAATACTTGTGTGCATATTAAAATGTTTTTTTGTACAATGTACAATTCTGACAGTGGAATAGGTTATTCTAAGCCAGTCTACTGCAGTAATTGAAGTGGAAAATGTGGTTAACATCCACTCATGCATGGGAAAAAATATAGTTGAATACCGTGAAACCGGTATAATTTTGAAAAATACAGTGATATAGAATTTTGGTCATACCGCCCACCACTACCCATGGTTATATTTGAAAACAGCACCTCAAGAAATCTCTACTTTCAAGAATTCATCTACAAATTTAAAGTATACTGAAGTAAAATTTCTTTTTATCATATTCTTAAGCTAACTTTTATGTAAACCCCTGAGGACCCAAAAAGCGGTGTCTTTTTAATCTTGTGAAATGAGATTTTATGGGCACAGATATTATATTGAGGCTACAAGTTACATTTTGTGCAAACAGTATACTTTTTAATACTTTTGAAAACAGATACTTTTTTTTACTTTTAATCAAGTTTTAACTGAAATACTTTAGTGAAAGTAAATACTTCCAACTTTTACTCAAAAATCATTCCTGAATACCTTTTACAACACTTTCTTCAGTCATATATGATGTCACGGTCTTAACCAGCCAGATGTGCACCCATATGCATTAAAAAAGCAGTATTTTTATTTCAGGGGCACATTAGCTGACCATCATGAGAAGCAGCAGCACCACATGGCTAATTTGTATGCATAAAATCAAAACAATTTTAAAAAGTAATTAAAAGTAATTGAAGCAGCCCTCCTCCTTCTCTTCCTCGAGTCAAACTGAGATCCTGAGAAATAATAATAATAAAATTTCTAACTTCTTAATGGAAGAAAAAAGTGCAATGTATCTGCACAGATAAATCAAAAAGTACAAAGACATTACAGCTTCACCTGCATCCCTGACTTCAAACAATAGAACAAGCCGGCCCAGCACTACTACTGTATACCTGCACATGTACAGGCCCGTCTTAAGTTTGCCAGTGAACATCCGGGTCTATACATATTCCTTGTTGAGCATGGGACCTTGCGGGCGCTGGAAGATTTCAATCCATTACAGAGTAGTGTGTTACCAGTGGTGATCTTGGTGACTATGGTTCCAACTGCCTTCAGATCATTAATAAAATCCTCCCGTGTAGTTTTGGGCTGATCCCTCACCTTTCTCATGATCATCCTCACCCCATGAGGCAAGATCTAGCATGGAGCTCCAGACCGAGGGCGATTGATGGTCATTTTATATTTCTTCCATTTCTGAATAAACGCACCAACAGTTGTCACCTTCTCACCAAGCTTCTTGCTGATGGTCTTGTAGCCCATTCCAGCCTTGTGCAGGTCTAAAGTCTTGTCTCTGACATCCTATGACAGCTCTTTGGCCTTGCCCATGGTGATGGAGAGGTTGGAATTGAAGAAAGTGATTCTGTGGGCCGGTGTGCTTTATACACATAAGGAGCTGAGATCAGGAGTATCTGTAATTGATTGATTGATTGTGATCCACTGGCTGGGTTGTAGGGGATCAAATACGTATTTCACTCAATGACATGCAAATCAATTTATAACTTTTATGTAATGTGTTTTTTCTTGATTTTTGGTTGATATTCTGTCTCTCTCCATTGAAATGAAACTACCATAAAAATTAGAGACTGTTCATTTTGTGAGCAAACATAAAAATTCAGCAGGGGATCAAATACTTTCCAAGTATGTTGTGCATGTGTGTTTCAATGTCTGATAAGTGAGAAAAATAGAAGATCTAAAAATAAAAACTCCTTCATCTAATTTTCTTCTTCAGACAGGCCAGAAAGCACAAACAGTAATTAAATGGGCCAAACTTAAAAAGGATCTGTTGTAATGTAAATAGACGAGTTTTGTTTTATTCCACCTAGTTCATAAATTCTGTATCTTCTTATAGTCTAGTTATACAGTTAGTTCAACAAAACTAACCCAAATAAAGTCATTTTTTGTGCATTGTCAGAAATGCATATTTATCATTTGTCTATCATTATGACAGTGACATCACTAATGTCTCTGTTTCATATGATTTGTTTATCATGTGCACCACCGTTGTAAACAACTGTTTGAGGCTGCAGCCCTTTTGTGTTTCTGGCTTTCATGAGGAATGCCATTTTGTGTGTGAGGTTGCTATGATGCCTTATGCTTGGTAGGAACAGCTAAAGTAATGTCCAAAATTTGTTGTGAAATAATGGAAAGACATACCAAATTACTTTGTTCTTAAGCAAAGAATTCTGGGTCAAACCTAGTTTTGTTTAGCAATTTTGATTTTGCATGCTGTCTTGAACTTACATGAACAATCTCTAACCTTCTGGTGACATGCCCGTGGCTTTATCTAAAATTCTATAGCTTAACCTTTAAATAAATGTCGTGATAGCCGATATACTATCTTTACTTCAGAACAGGTAATCCATCTGAAGTAAAGCATGCTTGTGCCAGTCCAACCATACAGAATGTTCATCGCTACCCATTTCTTGTTATGCCAATACATAGTCAGGGAGCCTGTCCCAACAGTACTGGGGACAAGGCAAAATTCAATCCTGCATGTGACATGCAACCTTCTCAGAATAGACCTCTGCACACCCCTACACTCACTCATACAAGCAGAGTTAAGGATTGTTAGTCATCCCCACATTGCACATCTTTAGTATGTGAAAGGAAAGTGGAGCACCCAGAAGAAACCCATACCGACACTGGGAGAACATCTAAACCTCACACACACACACACTGACCAGGCCAAGGTACAAGCCTGAGTCTTTGTAGCAGCGAGGCATTAGTGCTAACCTCTGCACCATCCTGATAACCATCTAAAGTAAAAAATATTTGTAATGTCTCACCATTCTTACTGATTACCGCCTGAAAGCACCTTTAGTCCTATGGGAAGTACCTTTGAAGGTAAAGAGATGGCCACTTTCCATTTCATATGTACCACATGCATGTGAAGTGACTTGGTCATTGTGCCGTAGTGACAGCATGACAGTGTTTTAGCCTGGACAGCTTACAGTTTCAAACCAGCTCAGCCATAATGCAGCATGCAATATGAGGCAGCACTGATGAACAACAGAACTACTGCATAAACTTCCCTTTCAAAGATAAAAATATTCAACTAAGAACATTCTATAAATGAAGACATGACCTCATACTCTATTGCTGTATCTTCTGGAAGCTTTAATACAGATAATGTGGACTTTTGTTTCTATAGCTGAAGTTTATTTAAGATAACTCCAATTTGTATCTTGATTTATCCTGCATGTTTTGTGCAGGAAAATATCTAACTCTTAGGCTGTTATGTAGAATAAAAGAATCAATAAAACTGTTCCTAATGGCTAAGGCTTCTTTTTTGTTCTGTGATTTGCTTAGCTGGTGTCTGTGATACCAGATTTCTGTGATTTTTTTTTTTTCTTTCAAATCATTTTGTTTGCCTCGGAGCTGCTGGGCCACACTTAGGGAGACACTTCACAAACTCACTGGATGAATTGTTCAGGAAGTCAGTGGGCTGCAGATTCACGATTCATATCATACCATATGAGACTACAGCAGCATCTTTCTTGTTAAGGGGTTTTCTGTGTAATAGCTATTAGACAGTGAATGACATGATTGTTTTTCAATTTTATTTAATATAAAAGTGTAAAACCTTCAGTAAAACTGACTATATATGCAGAAAAATGGCTACATACATGTATGCATTTGTGGTCAGGATTAGATCATTTTGATTTACGCACTGACAGGTAGTCTTAAAGCAGCTAAGCATCACGTCACTACTCATGATAGACAGTACCTTCAGCTCCTGGATTTATATAAATCTGATGCATGTCCGTAGTTCCTGAAACTACAAAAAAAGGCGTCATTTCAAGACAGCCATTAACATTCAACCAGTCAGCTTTAAAGATAGGGACTGCATACACAGAAGATTATCTTTTCTCATCCTTTAATAACTATGTAAAAAATCTGCTTACCTTGGAAACTTACATAATTATAAGATCGGAGGATTTTGCATGCATTTTAATGAATGACAAAAGGTTTTTTTTCTCTCTGTTTTCCCAAGGGGAGAAATGCCATAGTTTTTTGTGTAAATTTATGATGTCAAAATTTAACTCTAAAGCTAACTGGTTGAAGGTAAATGGCTTTCCTGGAAAACATAAACTATAATGAACTTCCAGGGACAACCGAAGTCTGGTAAAATCAGACCCGTCAGCTTGCAGCTGTAAATTAGTCTGTTTGTGGGTATTTGAAAGTTTGCCCTGAGCGGGACTTTCTCCTGCCCTGTTGCCTGATGCTGCCAGATAGACTCCAACACTTCGCAATTCTGACTTGAATACACAGTTTAGGAAAATGGATGGCTGAATGGAATAAGTAAAACTGAAAAAGAACAAAAGATTCAAATAACTCTGAATTTCCCCCCTGAAGTGATTGTTTTAAGCCTAAAGGCCCTGTCACATTAGAGGACTTTTACAGCGATTTTCAGTTGAAGCCATCATTTATATAATTTTAGTGAGTCGGAGGCAGTCGGCAGTCCACTTCATTGAAGTCCATTTGTGTCAGGTGACATAACCCAACAATGCAGCAACAAAGAATAAGGAACACAGGTGTTTTGGACCACACAAACAGAACAGAAGCTTGTCTATCTAATATCTTACGCACCACAATAAAATGGAAAAAATGAAAAAGGCAGTTTGATATTTGAAAAATGGGCAAGCTTAGTCATTCTAGACTGTCATTAAGGTACCTTTTCACATCTGTATTCAGATTCTTTGGTTTACGGCAGTATATTAAAGTAGCATGCGATGAGTTGGTACCCCAACCATTATTAGTTTCTGCAGATTCTGCTTTATGCCCAGTGCTGCCAAAACTGACACAGGCTCCCAGTGATCATGTGCTAGGTTAAATGGATTTCAAACATTATGTGTTAAAAATGAATATGTTTTTACACAAAAAGTTTGAAACTGAAACCAAAGATAGTAAATTTTAAGCGTTCTAAAACAATACAGGTCCGCACTCCTAAGTTGTACATATCGTAAAAAACTTTTCCTGCATGTTCAGGTCATCTTGAATGCAGTAATATTACAGATAAATAAGAATAGTTATTAAGGTATTTGTTTAAAGGCATAAATCAGCTAATACCCACAGTACTGATGCTCATAACTTAGAAATTAATTTTTTATTCCTGTTTGTATTCCACTTCTCAAATAATTACAATATTAAATTGCTGTTTAATTGTTGCATGGCATTTTCTGCTTACGATGCCAGTTGAATTTGTCTGTTACTTTGTATAAATGTGTCTTGAGGAATAAGTATATATGTAAATAAATACACATAACAAAATATATTGGTATATATATATATACAGTATATATATATATAAAATGTACACATTTTAAAAGCAAATTGTTCATTCATTTTAGTAACTTAACATTATTTGTTTTTTCTTGACTCTACAGAGACTAAAAGCAGCACTGACACATCATTCTGCTGGCATGTCCAATGGGAACATGAACTCAATGGGGCACATGATGGAGATGATGTCAACTCGGCCAGAACAGACTCACCATCAGATGCATTCTCATCCACACCAGCACCAGTCCTTGCCACCTCAACATCACGCTTACCAACACCCACACCCCCAACACCATCACCATGCACATCCACAGGCCCAACATCACCACCAACAGAGTCACCCACACCATCACTCACATAATCCTCATCTGCATGGGCATCCTGGGCATCACCAGACCTCTCCACATCAAGCTATTCACTCGGGCCCCCAGTCACAGGTACTGTGGATTTTAGTTCTTGTTGGTATGTGTTTGTGTTTATTCTTTTTAATCTCCCCCTCAGCCATTTTTACAATAGATACATCATTCTTTCCTCTGGTAGGATCTTAGAGCTATTAACGTATTTCTTGTATGTATTGTGAAGATCAGACTCTGTAATTTGTCATGGGCTTACCTGTAAATGACACAATTTGCCAATGGAAAATATATTTTAAAATAGTCCTGGTCATGATACATTTATAAAAAAAAAAATACTGTGTGCCCATGGTATTTATTTGAACATTTTTTGGTAACAACTATACTACTGTTAGAATAAACAGTAGTAGGGCACCTTTAGAGAACAGCACTTAAAGAGGTCAGCCTATATTAAAAATCGGGAGTGTGCTGCGCTCGACTTGCTTGTAGAGGAAAAGGTCATCTGAACCACTTCCAGTTGCGCAAAATTTCTCAAATATCGTATCTCTTTCTTCCTCTTCATAACTAATTGATAATATCAATACACAATCATTCATCTCTATTTATAATCAAACTTTATACTAAAATTATATTTTTGCACTTAGGGAGGTTGAAAATGGTGGTGGAATTTTTTCATGATTACATATGTATTACCTAGATTACGTACAAAGTAAAAAGAGTTACAGTCACCTAAAAACATAGAAAAAAGTGTTATAGATTACGTACAAAGTAAAAAGAGTTACAGTCACCTAAAAACATAGAAAAAAGTGTTAGTATTTGTGATAAAGGCGCTTTATTGGCACCGACCTGACACAGACTGACACCAGAGGCACAGGTAAAACAAAAAAAAAGTCTTTATTTTCTTCTTCAGCCGTGGGACACATCTTCCCCATGTCTCACTGGCCCTAACACAGTCCCAAAACACACAAAACTAAATCACACTCCAAATCACACTCTTCTCTTCTTCCACTCCTCCCAGGGCAGCTTCGTCCTCCTCCCCCCGACTCGGACACCCTGAGTAGTGGCTGCAAGCTCCCTTTATAACCCACCCAGAAGTGCTTCAGGTGGTAATTAACCTAAATTAGGCTGCACTTCCTGGTGTGGCTGCATTTTCGCCCACACGGGCTCAGGAATCCTTGCAGCTCCCCCTGGCGGTGGCCACGGAGCCCAACCAGGATGAGCTCCGGTGTTCCATAAAACTGGCCCCGATGCAACACGGGGGGGCTGCCACCAAGTGTTCCGGGGGACGTAGCATGCATCCCATGGCTGCTCCCCCGGATCCAGTGTTGAAGGGGCGTCCTGGCCGCCCGTCACGTATTATATAATATTTGTTGGAATAATTTGCTATAGGTAAAACTGCATTTAGCTACATTTAATTATGATAATTGTGGCAGAGATAAAAAAAAAATATATAAAATTAAATGTATTACCAGGAACACGAGGGGGATTGTTCCAATTACATTTTTATATTCACATGGCATGTTCAATGTTTAAAACTGATGATGAATAAATTAAAATAAAATGAATTATAGTTATTGAAAGAATATGCGTTATATTGAATATATAGTTTTTAATATCATGTACACATTTATATTTCCATGATACCAAAAATTTGGACGGTTGTTTAAATAAAATACTACTTCCGGTTGAGTCATTTTTCTCAAATTTAATATCTGTTTGCTTTTTATCATTATAAATTTCTATACAAAATTTGAATCATCTATTTGTAATTATAGCCATAGTTTACTTGAAAATTCACTAAAGTATTAAGTAAAAGTACCACTTCCGGTTGCTGGAAGAACCCCAAAAGTTGATAGGATTCCTTATTTGCAATATAAAGCAGGTGTGCAAAACCTCATTGACCTAGGTCAAAGCGTTTTTGAGTTGTCATGTTTAAACACAGACGGACATGATTTCAAAAAAGGTTTTTACGGACTCAGGGAGGTCTAAAATGTCAAGATTCTTCAAAATCCATCCATCCATCCATTTTCCAACCCGCTGAATCCGAACACAGGGTCACGGGGGTCTGCTGGAGCCAATCCTAGCCAACACAGGGCACAAGGCAGGAACCAGTCCCGGGCAGGGTGCCAACCCACTGCAGGTTCTTCAAAATCTCAAGGTCAAATTTTTTCACGATTCCTATACTTTCTCTATACTATGTATATGAGAATGTAAAAAGTAAAGCAAACATGAAGTTAACAGAAAAGTATTAAGTAAATAACAAGTGTACCTGCTGCCTCCCTAGACCATCTTTGACTGGGCTTAAACCCCTGTCTTTCTGATGGGGTAGGGTCTTTTTACAGAAACTACTCAGTTTCAGCAAGCTCACCTTTCTCGCTTATTGCCTTTGTCTTATTCCTGCCTTTGCCCCAACTCTTCTCTCAGCTCTAGGCTTAAAGAGATCTCTACCATGTGGCACCTACAAACCTCCTGCTGGGGTCACTTTCAGGCAAGCTTAAGTATCATGTCAGTGGTCAGATGTTGCCCACTTTCTGCTACAGAGACCCCACATTAAGAATCTGTGTCTCTGTAGTGGTCCTTGGTGTTACAACTCCTCTGAGCCTTCGTGTGCTTTTAAAGAACTGCCAACATGACTGAGGACAAACTCAGAGAGAGCTGTATGTTATTTTGTGTGTGTTATTTTATTTGTTGCAGAAACATAGAATATAAATATAATATTTATAGTATTTTCATGTCATTTTTAATAATATTTCCATGCCCATTTGCTTTGGTCACTGTATTATATTATGATTTACTGTCCAGATTAATTTTTTAATTAATACTTTAAAAAGCAAGCACTCTTAACTCTCAAATATAAAGATTATGAAACAATTAATTGCTGTCTAAATTATCACTATGTTCCATTTTTATGACATGAATTTATTTTTCACATTGTGACCAGCATCTGTAAGTCTGCAGACGAACATTGCTAACTTAAGGCGCCATCATGCCTATTTACGGCATTAGTGTCACACTAAAGATATTAATTTCAGTACTAAATTTTAAAAGAGTAGGCTTTATACATCAAAAGCACACTTTCATGTCAGACCTTAAGAGGGACGTTATATTTCATTTCTGTGTTATGCACTTATTCCAAAGATACTTATCATTGTGTTTTTGCTTCCCACTTGGCAAATGCTTTTCTTCCATCTTCCACTGAAAATATTTCACGCTTGAACCTTCTATTTTATCTATGAATTACTTTAATGATATTGTGATAAAACATTAATGTAATTCTGCTTAGACAACTGCAAAATTGGTATCTTCTCTTAACTGTATATTTTTATTCTAAAATTTTAAATTCCACTTCATTCATGAGCAAAATTTATATTCCTTTTTATTTGTATTTATTTTAAGTAAAGTCACAAAATCCCATTTATATCACTGTACATTTTCCATCATTTCTTTGACTAATCTGTAGCATGGTGACACAGTGTTTAGCCGCGCAGCTCTGGGGACCTCGACATGGGCTCAGCCATTGGCTGTATTTGTTTTAAGATGCCTGTTAGGTTAGTTGGTCACACTGTTTTGGGCAGGGAATTTTAAAGGCAGGTATCAGCATAACTGTTGCCCTTTCACTCAGTGTTTCTAAGATGGCCTCTGTTTCTCAGCAGCAGTGTTATTTACCCATATATTACAATAACTGATTGGTAAAGTGGGCTCACAAAATGGATAGATGGACGGATGTTTGATTTATGCAGCATGATGGGCTTATGTGTTTTATTGTGGGTCAGTGTGTCAAAAAATAAACTGGTGAAAAGATAAGCTGATCAGTTAGTTTTGCCCCTGAGACAAGAAACTGTTACATCCAAGGAAGGTAACTGATTACAGAGAAAGTTAGTAATTAGGCTGTTTATCATGTTATATAGTGTAAATTGTGTCACTGAAACGTTTAATGTAACACTTAATCTTATAGAATGCTTTGTAGGTATGGTGTAGAAGAACTGTTCTGATATTTCTCCAGTTAGACTAAAGGCAGTTATTTATTTTTTCACATTCACACAATGAGCCATTGGAGAGCATTAAACCAGCAATCTAGTCATTTACATTCCAAATGAGGAAAGGTACTCTGCTACTACAAAGTAACATTTTCTTAAGAAACCTAGTAAAGATTTGGTCTAGGTTTTTTTATATAAGATGTTCAAAAAAGACTGAAAATAATAATACTGCCACCATCTTTAGCAGCACAGTACAGCAACAATACACAGTTACAAATATTTTTTTTTTTCTGAACTGTAGACATTTTGAGGATGTCTCACTTCTTCCAGAGTCTAACTGTTAGGAGCACAGGCAGTATTGAGACCCCCTTGTTTGAACGTAGAAGAGGAATATAACTTCATTTCCTTCTCCAAATAAACTAAACATTTTTTTCTGCTCCTTAAATTAGTGAGCCTCCAGCCAAATCCACAGGACAGTAAATATGGCAGTGATTTATGTGGTTAATATGGAAGTGGTGGGGTTAATCAGAAAATATACAACACCTTCTATTTCTTCTAGAAAAATCTGTGTGTCAGGCAGTCCCAGATGGATCAGTAAAAAGAGTGGTCCACTCCTGTATCCACCTGCCGTTGGCTCAAAGGTCAATAGCTAACTCAGTTCATAACATTACACATGTAGTTGGCTAAAGTGAGTATCTAGTTTGTGAAAGGCATCTAGTTTTCTAGTCAATATAAGCTACTGAAATTTAAGGATAAACTTTATGAGAGAAAAATGCTACTTGATAAAAATTCAAGAAACGAGACCAAAGAAAGTCGTTCTTAAAAATAAACAAAACCAGAATATTAGCTTAAGCAGTGTACAGAAAGACACTTAAATTACTGATCTGCTTTATAAAAGATGCATACATTGTTTTCTTTTTTAAGCAGAAAGAAGTAATTGTACAAAATGCGTATTTATACAGAAATACACAATATATTTTGTTAGTGTGTTTAGATTTTCAGGGAGGAATTGGCTTCACGTCCATGTACTGCAGTGGAAATCATAGACTTCTAATTCTACCACAAAGTGCGTTTTACTAAAAATGAATTACACTAAATTGGCTTGAGTTAATGACATTATATTTTTACAGACTCAAAAACTAAATGCACAATTGATTTAGAAGTCTTAGAAATTGCTTTCGAGTTACAGTAATTTGGAAACACAGGAACCCTGTCAATGGAATCATATAGGAAACATTGTTGCCTGTTTCCTGCATGAAACCTAATAAAATAATTCAGATGTTCCAAAACTATTCCTTTTGAGAATTGCTCCGACCCCATATCCTATGCAAAATGCCAGAAGGACAGTTTCCCTAATGATATCCTTCTGTGGCATAGCGCCATTTAAAAGCCTAACTTTGAAAACAAGCCTGATGACAGAACATTTGTAATTTGCATCTATCCCTCCATTTTTAAGCAGAATGTCTCTGTCTAGACACAGTAGTACTATGAAAAAAAAATCTTTCTTCTTAAGGCAAATGCCCTATGTACTTTGATTACAACAACCACATACAGTACTTGTCTTTTTTCTGAAATGCTTAGTACTGAATTTAAGATGTAAAGATAATTGGAACAACTTTAAGATCACTGAATTTAACATATTGTATGTTGCCTATAAATCTGGTATATGGGCATGTATCTAGTATGAAGTATAGTCAAAAATAAAAGAAAAATTCTATACTACTAAGAAGACAATCTAGGGTCTTTTCCAGAAAGCAGGACTAGTATAAAATCTAGTTATATTAAATTGGGATTTACAGAAATCGGGCTAATTCCATTGCAGAAAACCTGGATTTAGCCAAACCTACGTTTCTAGAATAGATTAAGCCAGAATTAGGTGATCTGCAAGGCCAAAGATACAGATAACTCACTAATCTCACTGCTTTCTGGAACAAGTTGTGGGTCGACCAATTGGGGCAACCAATGCTCTGAAACTAACCTGAACATAGTGGGTTTAATGTGAAGGATTAACACTTTAAGGTCACAAAAATTAAGAAGCAGAACATCCAGTCATACGATCAAAGGCCATAAATGTCCTTTCAGAAATGCTGATCCTAGCTGCATTAGAATCACTACGAAAAAAGTTGTTATGCCATGCCACCTTAAATTCTTTTACACCTCTTCATCAGCATCTTCGTTTTGCAAATATGTCAATCAGCACAAGCAGCCTGCTATCCCATCCTCCACCGACACAGCTGAAGCTCTCCCAGCTCAAGTCTGTTTATATGGCAGTGAGGTGCCTTAAATTGTATAGTGTAAATAATCTCTTATGTATATTTCTCTTCTGATTCGTCCTGCTTCCACTTCAAAACCGGTCCCGCCAACACGGCATTTCTCGATTCCTATTCGTAGTCTTCCATGTCATGCACTATACTGGCTTGCTGAGCGTAATACATCCAACAAGTACTCGAGGTGCTGCCACAATGGTAAAGTAGCTTTACCACCTTTGCAGGAGCCACCTGTGTCTTTACAACAGCTTCTTACACAGCAAACATCAGAAGCTAAAAATTATCGTGAACACATTTGAGAATACAACTCTTCTCTAGCGTTTGCTTCCATGGGTGCATAGATAACTCAACCTCCTGGCCACGGACCATACTGTTTTAAAATACACAGGTAAATTTATCACCAAATTTCTCCACTATACACCAACACTTCTACCTCTCTAGGATATGGACGGTTGTATGTTTTTGACACAGTGCAAGCTACTGCAGTACGCTTACAAAATAAAGCAAACTCTGCATGCAGCGAAAATGTACTTCTCCAGCTAGATTCCATGCTCAGAACCATCAACCCCTTTGCTAAATCATACAAACACATGCATGAAATCGCTCAGTCCAATCCAACAGCATCTGTATGAATGGTTTTCAAGGAAAACCCTAGGCAGGATTTTACGGCGATACAATGCCCCGACATTGCAGCGATTTTCGTTGGAGAAGATGGCGAAACACCTGCGGAAAGGGACATTTGCATCTATCCCATAGGCAACTCCTGTAAACAGATTTCCACGCTCAATATGAATTGCGATCCTATGGTTTACCCACTTTTATTCCCTTACGGAGACATTGGCTGGCACAAAGATTTACAACATGTTCCCGATAAAAGAACCACCAAGCGAATAAGGCTTACTCAATACCAATTTTACACGTACAGATCAGCAATGAGGAATACATTTAGTATTTTGCACTCCAGCGGCAGACTATTCCAACAGTACGTCGTAGATACATATGTTAAAACAGAGGGCGTGCGTCTCAACTATCTCAGATTACATCAACAAGATCTGCGTGTGTTTGAATACAGAAGCACTGCAAGCAAACGCTGAAAATAACGTATCTGTAGGCAAAATGATCATATTACCGTCCACATTTCCAGGAAGTCCAAGATACATGCAACAAAACTATCAGGATGCCATGGCCATAGTACATAAATTCGGAAAGCCTGATTTATTTATCACTTTCACATGTAATCCTTCTTGGCTGGAAATTCTACATGCACACTGCGTCTTTCAAGAAGTATTTATTTCTTCTTGATTTCTGAATTCCTTTCTCACCGTTTTCCGTTCCTATTCTTACACCGCCATATGCTATGGCAGGCGTCGGCTAGTATGTCATTATTTGGAATACATACATTTCATGTGTGTTCTGTTTCTACAATGATCTGGGTAAATGTTGGATGACAGGAACTCGAGGCAAGAAATGTTGAACACATAACTAAAACAGAAACTGTTTCCATGTTATAGTAATAATGATGTGAAATATTTAATGTGTGAAGACTTTAGTACAAATATCAAATAAACACATGCGCTTTTATTCAAGAATATAACCAGAGAAAAAAAAAAATCATTCAATTTACATGTTGCTGTCAATGAGTTAAAAACCCAAGCTCAATTATCAATCAACAGAAAGTTAATACATATTCTTGGATGGTGCAGAGGTGAAAACTGCTGCCTTATAATCAAAAGGTTGTGGGTGCGAGTCCAGGTGTTCCTTGTTTTGAGTAGTGACCTGCTATTATTATAATAAAATAATATAATTATAATTATAATAAAAACATACATTTGATTTGAGTCTGTAAGACCCAGTGTAAATTTTTGCTACCTGTAAAAGATATCGCTGAAGGGATATAAGCAGACACACAAACACTGGTGAATCATGTCTTCTTGGTATCTTGTTGTAACTTGAATTTTTTGTTACTCAGATTTATTCTTGAATAAAAGCACACTTGTTTCATTAAACCTTTGCAAAAATATTTATTTTATATTAAGTAACCACTTGAATGAGATCAAACCTGTCTCTGCCTCTATTGTGCATGCACACACACATCCATGAATGAAAATATTTGAAAATGCTATGCCATCTGAACATGAGTTGTCATTTGAACATGGTTTTTTTTTTTTTATCTTGCCCGTACTCCGTGTTATGGTGCACAGTACTGACAATGCAGACAGGCTTCTTCTTTTTGGGCACATACATCTTCAGCATGGCACTGCCAGATCTAAACACTAGCATGGAGAATTGCTCGCATACTAACGTGACTTTAGCTGCAGGTGGAAGTTCCCATCTTTATGGTGCCAAGCAGAATTGTGTTGTGGTACAGCAGTCTACTAGTCAGCGAAAGCGATGTGAAGCAGTTGTCTAATGTTACGGTTCTATCTTTGTCCAGAGACGGCACCATAAGCTTTACGACCACGGCCTCAGAAAGTGTTTCTCCCGTGGGGCGACTAGGATCTTTTACTAAATAAGAAGTGGCATTGCACATGTACTTTGTCTCCAGATTTGCTGCAGTCCAAAACTTTATGCCACATCTGTCAGGCTTGGTTGCGCTGTGTATGGCAAGAAAGGACAACGGACCTTGGTTGGAAACGGCTACACATCAACTACTCATCATTATTACTATAACATGGAAAAAGTTTGTTTTAATTATGTGTTCAACATTTCTTGCCACCTTGGTTGGAAACGGCTACACATCAACTACTCATCATTATTACTATAACATGGAAAAAGTTTGTTTTAATTATGTGTTCAACATTTCTTGCCACCTTGGTTGGAAACGGCTACACATCAACTACTCATCATTATTACTATAACATGGAAAAAGTTTGTTTTAATTATGTGTTCAACATTTCTTGCCACATTTCCTGTCATCCAACATTTCCTCAGATCATTGCAGTTATCGAACCATCAACCTCTTGATTAGGAGTCAGCAGTGTCAGCAGTTCTTGCCACTGCACCACGCAAGCTGTCGTATCAATAGCCTATCCTAACCTGCTTTCTTTTTCTTCAGTTATATCCTTAAATAAAAGCACACTTGTTTGGTTATACTTGAACCTTTTGTAAAAGTGTTTATTTGATATTTGGACTTCAGGCTTCATACATTATACACTTCATACAGTGCATCTGGAAAGTATTCACAGCACATCACTTTTTCCACATTTTGTTATGTTACAGCCTTATTCCAAAATTGATTAAATTCATTTTTTTCCTCAGAATCCTACACACAACACCCCATAATGACAACCTGAAAAAAGTTTACTTGAGATTTTTGCAAATTTATTAAAAATAAAAAAATTGAGAAAGCACATGTACATAAGTATTCACAGCCTTTGCCATGAAGCTCAAAATTGAGCTCAGGTGCATCCTGTTTCCCCTGATCATCCTTGACATGTTTCTGCAGCTTAATTGGAGTCCACCTGTGGTAAATTCAGTTGATTGGACATGATTTGGAAAGGCACACACCTGTCTATATAAGGTCCCACAGTTGACAGTTCATGTCAGAGCACAAACCAAGCATGATGTCAAAGGAATTGTCTGTAGACCTCCGAGACAGGATTGTCTCGAGGCACAAATCTGGGGAAGGTTACAGAAAAATTTCTGCTGCTTTGAAGGTCCCAATGAGCAAAGTGGCCTCCATCATCCGTAAGTAGAAGAAGTTCGAAACCACCAGGACTCTTCCTATAGCTGGCCGGCCATCTAAACTGAGCAATCGGGGGAGAAGGGCCTTAGTCAGGGAGGTGACCAAGAACCCGATGGTCACTCTGTCAGAGCTCCAGAGGTCCTCTGTGGAGAGAGGAGAACCTTCCAGAAGGACAACCATCTCTGCAGCAATCCATCAATCAGGCCTGCATGGTAGAGTGGTCAGACAGAAGCCACTCCTTAGTGAAAGGCACATGGCAGCCCGCCTGGAGTTTGCCAAAAGGCACCTGAAGGACTCTTAGACCATGAGAAAGAAAATTCTCTGGTCTGATAAGACAAAGATTGAACTCTTTGGTGTGAATGCCAGGCGTCACATTTGGGGGAAACCCAAATGTGAAGTATGATGGTGGCAGCGACATGCTGTGGGGATGTTTTTTCAGCGGCAGGAACTGGGAGACTAGTCAGGATAAAGGGAAAGATGACTGCAGCAATGTACAGAGACATCCTGGATGAAAACCTGCTCTAGAGTGCTCTTGACCTCAGACTGGGGCGACGGTTCATCTTTCAGCAGGACAACGACCCTAAGCACACAGCCAAGATATCAAAGGAGTTGCTTCAGGACAACTCTGTGAATGTCCTCGAGTGGCCCAGCCAGAGCCCAGACTTGAATCCGATTGAACATCTCTGGAGAGATCTTAAAATGGCTGTGAACCGACACTTCCCTTCCAACCTGATGGAGCTTGAGAGGTGCTGCAAAGAAGAATGGGCGAAACTGGCCAAGGATAGGTGTGCCAAGCTTGTGGCATCATATTCAACAAGACTTGAGGCTGTAATTGCTGCCAAAGGTGCATCGACAATGTATTGAGCAAAGACTGTGAATAAACTTATGTACATGTGATTTCTCAGTTTTTTATTTTTAATAAATTTGCAATTTTATTTTTAATAAATTTGCAAAAATCTCAGGTAAACTTTTTTCACGTTGTCATTATGGGGTGTTGTGTGTAGAATTCTGAGGAAAAAAATGAATTTAATCCATTTTGGAATAAGGCTGTAACATAACAAAATGTGGAAAAAGTGATGCGCTGTGAATACTTTCATGATGCACTGTTTGCTGCCAGTGCTGATTGACACATAAGCAAAACAAAGACACTGATGAAGAGGTGCAAAGGAATTTAAAGTGGCACAGCATTACAACTTTTTTCGTAGGCTTCAAGGATTCTAGCATTGAAAAGCAAAAATAACCAATAAAATGCTGAAAATGTTTGCCCCTTCCTGAACAGTTAATAGAGAAGCAGAACTCCTTCACCAAATTCAGCCCAGAAAAACATAATCAGATTCTACCATTGTCAGAGAAGTGTCTGCATGTATTACTGTTATACATCTGAGGCTTTAATATCTCTGAGCAACCTTCTAATATATGACATGTTTAGTGTCACACATTGTGGCTTTTGGATGATATTTTCTTCACAACACTGGAGATGCCACACATTAGCAAAGCGATCGCAAAAGTGTGCCTAATTTTAAAGTAGCATCTGCTCGCACAGACACCGGCTGTCTTCCCAAGACAGAAATAAATTACCACAGTCAAAGAGGAATTCCACAGAGTTGCAGGTTCGGCAATCAAATTTAAACAACTGCAAGAGTTCTGAGCTAATACCTGATAACAGACTAGCTGGTGGAACAAGCTGCCCACCTTCAGCCCTTCTGTGGATTGATATTCAGTGATATTCTTCCACATCATTTCCCTTTCCTTGGGAGCTGCAGCTGTTGTGTTGTTCCTCTTTTAGAGCATATGTCGAGATCTTCATGCCCTGCCATGTACCTCTTGCCCTGCTTGCATGAAAGTTGTTCCCACTGTTTCTCAAACTTGTGTGTCTGTGGTTGATCAGATGTTCAATGCTTCACTCATAAGGGCTTTGAAATTTGCCATGAATGCGTGTTAATTTGGATTATTTTACCCAGGATTGTGCAAGTCGATTGAAATCAGGCATTTTGGAACCAGCTAATCTGCTGGTGTGAAATCACACTATAGCAAGCCAGAATTTGTTCTGAGATCCTGCATTATCTATTCTCTCCTTCTGGAAGAGACCCACAAGATGTTGGAAAACATGGTTTGAATTGTTTACCCAATAATAGTTTAGTGTAGCTGTCACAATAAACACACATAGAATCATCAAGAAGGCCATGCTTAGCAACTGCTAATTGTAAAACCACTTTACAATTCTTCACTTGCCCTTGCACAAACCCCTTTTTAAAATGCATAATCCACACATACTTTTATGCACCTAAAATTTTTTAATGTATTTTTTTTTGAGGCACATCCAAAGATTTTACTGAGTGTTACATTAAGCTTATCTGCTGTTTGTGATGAGTCATCTCAGGGATCGCATGGCACACACTAACACTTCAGTGCTCTTTGTAATCCACCAGCACACCCTGCCTATACATACTTGTCTGAAAAATTAAAAAATAAGAACAAGACTTTGTGTTTGAGGTTCAATCAGCTTTGTTGCAAATAGCAAGTCACTCTGAATCACATTTTAAATTAACTTATTTTGTTTGTATTCCATTTATTCAGAGTATAAATAGCTTGTGAAGTATGTCCAATGCAAAATTGGACAAAATAGATTGATGTTCTAAAAAGATTAAAACATGTTTTAAGTATACAACTAAATAAAGTGTCCACAGGGCTTTTAGTACTGTTATATTAGGTAACATTTAATTTTCTCATTGATTTAGATTGTTCCCATTTGAGTGTAAAGGAGACAAACATTGCCAGGGCCTTCACCCCAGCCTTTCCTTTTCACCACTCTTCAGGCCTCCCCTATTGTGTCTTAAGCTACAGTATCTATATATATAATTCTCTAAGCCGCCGCCAGAGCGGGCAAGACACCCATGAAAGCACGCAGGAAGGAGCCATATATAGAATCTCTAAGCCGCCGCCGGAGCAGGCAAGACACCTATGAAAGCACGCAGGAAGGAGCCACGCCCAGCAACTCTAAGACCATTGGATACGATGAAAACTTGCACAGCCATGCCCACCAACTCTGACGCGACGCCTCGGAAAACACGCCGGCATTTCTGTTTGTCTGTGCTACAGTCCACATGCAGCTCTGAGCCATGTTGACTTTTCGGTTACGATGCACGACCGCGTGCAACATCGCAAACTGTTTTACATGCTACATACAGCAATTCGCATCCGCGACAAACATGCGTCTTCTTAGATGGTCCTGCAGAAACACGGAAAACGTTTCCCCGCCTACCAACACTCTTTATTCCCCGGCCCGCGTCCACCGCATCCGCGACAAACATGCATCTTCTTAGATGGTCCTGCAGGAACACGGAAAACGTTTCCCCACCCACCAACACTCCTTATTCCCCGGCCCGTGTTCACCCTCGCTCTCTAGGCATTCCCACTGCCTGCTCATGTGCCCGGATGCAACAACTCACCGACCACCCCGTAAGTCGCTTTCGTCTGTGCTAGGAGTCCACATGCACCTCTGAGCCACGTTGACTTTTCATTATTCTTTTCGGTTATGATGCACGCACCACCATCGCAAACTGTTTTACACGGCATGGTCTTAGAGTTGGTGGGCGGGTCTCCGTGAGTTGCTCTTACGAGCGGGCACATGACCAGGCGGTATGTATGCTTTGAGAACGAGGGTGGACGCGGCAGGACCATGTAAGAAGAGGCATGTTTGTCGCGGATGTGAATTGCTGAATGCAGCGTCTAAAACAGTTTGCGAGGGGTATCCCATGGGATCCTTAAAACAATCCTTTAAAACTGAGGTTAAAACACAATGAAGGAAGCAGTCTTTAAAAACCAATAAGCCCTGTGCCTCTGTTTCATTAGCGTCTCACCTGCTTCACCGATGCAGGCCCTGCAACAGTCGAGACGCTCTCTCAGCAGCTGACCTTCTCTGTGCCTGACTGCACTATAGGCTGCAACAAAATTATGAAAGTACGGGTGCATTTTTTCACACAAGCTGTGTGGGTGGGTGTTAGTTAGTTAGTTACTTGAAGGATTTCAAGATTTAATATGCACAAGCGGTAACACTGCAAAAGCAGCCCAAACCAGAAAAGACAGCTAGCAAAAAGTGGCCGACAAATTAAACGCGTGTGCATTGTACTTACTGAAAGCAGTGTTACGGATTTTGCAAATGTTCATTTTTTTCCCACTGCTTAAAAAAACATTTAAAAAGTGGCATGATTATGCGGCGTATACTACGCCACGGGTTGGTATGCAGTGTGTAACACAGTTTGTTTGTCGCGGATAATTTGCCTTTTACTATTACACGAAGACAATTTCCTGTTAATACTTCGTTACATTGATATAGCAGTGTTCTCAGTATTCAAAGCGCTATCCACACAGGGAGGAACCGGGAAGCGAAACCACAATCTTCCACAGTCTCCTTACTGCAAAGCAGCAGCACTACTGCAGCAGCACAAGGCAGTTAAAGAATACACCGGGCTCGATTTTGTTTTCACTTCTGTTTACAGCGATCGGGTCGTAGATAGCACTGTTGCAATGTTACTTTTCTTGGTGGCTTATTACATTACAGATGTTTCACATGTTCATTTTTTCCCCTGTGCTTAAAAGACATTAAAAAAGTGTTTCTCAACTGTGACTCCGGAACATCTCAGTACGCAAGCTATATTAAGCGTCAACAACGAAGACTCGCTACACCTTAATCTACAAGTACTGACAACTGTGTCGTTCAGGAAGTGTTCACCCATCAATACATAATTATGCGGCGTATGCTACATCGCGGGTTGGCTAGTGTTACATTAATTACATAGTAATCATGATGGCGAGCCAGGGAAATTAAAATGGGTAGCTCAGACAGTGGCACTACATTGTGTACTTTGCATTTTCTAGTTCTTCATTCTTGTATCTTTTGCCTATTTTGCTTTGTTTTTTTTTTGTTTATCTTATTTAGTGTTTTTGTTATTTTTTTGACATTCAGTGTATGACTCTGCCTCTGCCCATATTTAGTGACAACTTCTGCTTTGTTATTTTGCTACATAGGGTACGTTCTGCCTGTTTTCTCGATTATTCTTTTAGATCACAGCCTTTGTTATTAAACACTTTTTTTTTTTTTTACCTACTCATCTTGCTCTTTTTTAAATTGGCTCATCTTGATCTGCATGCCAGTAACAACATGCATTGTCTGATGAGTCTGATGGACCATCTATAAGGCAGTGCTGGGGGGGCCTACTAAGAGGCCAGCTACCTCTGAACGCACAGTTGGGCTGTGCATGCCTAAGAAAAAATTTTATAATCTTCAACATTTCTTAAAATATTTTTATCCTACTGAGTGCAGTACATGAAGCCACAAAGTAGTGTACAGTAACAGAAATACAGTAATCCCTCGCTATATCGCGCTTCGACTTTCGCGGCTTCACTCTATCGCGGATTTTATATGTAAGCATATTTAAATATATATTGCGGATTTTTCACTGGTTTGTGGGTTTCAGTGGACAATGGGTCTTTTAATTTCTGGTACATGCTTCCTCAGTTGGTTTGCCCAGCTGATTTCATACAATGGACGCTATTAGCAGATGGCTGAGAAGCTACCCAATCAGAGTACGTATTACGCATTAAATAAAACTCTTCAAATATATTGTGAGCACGGGGGCTGTTCGCACCCCTAGAGGATACGGACGCTCATCTAAAAAATACTGAAAGACTACCTTCACGTTGTTCCCTTCCTTGCAGCTGCTTTGTCAAGCGACATGCTTCCCGCACGGTGCTTCGCATACTTAAAAGCCCAAAAAGTACCTATTGATTTCTGATTGTTTGCTTTTCTCTCTCTGTCTGTCTTTCTGACATTCTCTGCTCCTGACGCGCAGTCCTTTGAAGAGGAAGATATGTTTGCATTCTTTTAATTGTGAGATGGAACTGTCATCTCTGTCTTGTCATGGAGCACAGTTTAAACTTTTGAAAAAGAAACAAATGTTTGTTTGCAGTGTTTGAATAAAGTTCCTGTCTCTCTACAACCTCCTGTGTTTCTGTGCAAATCTGTGACCCAAGCATGACAATATAAAAATAACCATATAAACATATGGTTTCTACTTCGCGGATTTTCACCTTTCGCGGGGGGTTCTGGAACGCAACCCCCGCAATTGAGAAGGGATCACTGTAAACAGCCATAGAAAAATGTAATATATGATGCAAGAACAGTCTGCATTTCTCTTAAATATGTCAGATAAAACTGTACTTTAAATGAATCCATATAAACTATTTAATATTTTATTGTAGAAATTCTTTAAAGATTTCAAGTCAAATTTGCTTGAATAAATTCTCAGCCACTGATAGAAACGTACCTCTGATAAATTCTGGTCTCCCTCATAACCTGCAGACTTTCAGCTACTTGGAAAAATCTGTCAGAAAAAGTATTTAAAAAAAAACTCGAACAATCATCAAACAAATGCATCAAAAGTGCATTTGATACACAACATTGGATACCTCACTGGGAAATTCTAGTCCTGATTGCCCTGATTCATTAAACAAGACTCTGATTGTGTCACTAAGTGCAGAAGACAGTGAATGGACACTCTATAAGTGACCTAAATTAGGTTTGCAGCAAATTGAAATAGTTACTTTCAGTCATTAAAGTAATATATTTTAACTTTTTCCAAAAATGTAGTTTTAATTGAAGAGTTCGTCTCACAAGAGTTGTGGATATACTTTTGGTAATCTCAGGCAGCTACCACTCTGACAAGGACTGTCTGGATTTGTTTGATCAGCCTAATAATCTTCCCAAGGATATAGTGCGTCTTTGCCTCTTTGTTAAACCTGTTTGGTAAAATATTAAGCTGTCAGGAGACAGCAGTGTTTAGTGCTTAGTTCCCAATGCTTTAAAATTTAGCAGCACACCAAAGGGAACCAATGCATATCCTCAATGCAGACATTAAACCTCAGTGAATGAGTCATTGGGATCGAAACATCAGTTTGCAGGTTCATATTAAATGGCCATGGGACAACAGAATATTAATAATAAGCAACTCTGTAAAATTATTTAGGATGGGGTTAATTGTGAAAGGCACCAATTAAAGCAGATAAATATGATGAATATGACCTTTTGTCAGCACTTCTGCTGCACTGGTTGGAACTGATGTGTCATGTAGCCAGTGTCCTGGGTAGGAATCCCTCACTGGTCATTGTCTTCCTTGAGTTTAGATGCTGTCTGTGTCCATTTAAGATTGCCTCTGTGTACTGTGGTTTTCATTCCAGATCCCCAAAGATGTGCATCTTAGGTTTACTGGAAACTCTCAATTGGCCCTGTTTGAATGTAAATGTGGGGGAGTACATGAACGGTCCTTGTCATTGACTAGTACCCTTTGCAGTCCTGTTTAGTGGTTTGCAGCCAGTGCTGCCAGAATAGGTCCCAGTCCCCTACGACCCTGAATTGGATTCAGCAGGTCTGAGAATGTTACGTATCAGGTAAAATCATTACATTTTCAGACTGTCTGTCCTGTAACGGGACAGTGGATGGTGCTTCTATAATTTGGTTCAAAGTGGTCTCTTTTCATCCTCATATTAAAATTTCTTTCTATACACTAATAGGTGTCACCTGCTGCCCAGCAAATGCAACCAACACAGACTTTACAGCCACCACAACCCACTGGAGGTCGGAGGAGGAGGGTGGTAGACGAGGACCCAGACGAAAGACGACGGAAATTTCTGGAAAGGAATCGAGCCGCCGCCACTCGCTGCAGACAGAAGAGGAAAGTGTGGGTGATGTCACTGGAAAAAAAAGCAGAAGAACTTACTCAAACAAACATGCAGCTTCAGGTATGGGACTGTATATTCTGCTGCTGTAATAGCCAAGGCCTTGACAAAGATTAGCAAATAGTGAGGTCCATACTGCTTTCCAGCCAGACAGACAGCTTCATTAGGATACTTCTTGAGCACCCTTTAAACATGGTGCACTGAATACACTGTTCAACCCCTCTGGGCACTACAAGCTTGATTAATTTCAGACATTATAGAAGGCACAGGCCCATGTTATAATGCATGGCTCTATGAGTTAAATATAGGCGTCTTTGTTACTTGTGCTAGTAAACAGTGGGTGTTAAATCTTAAGTAGCAGCTTGATGGCTGGCAAGATTTAACATTTTCAAAATTACTGTGAAGCACTGTAAGTTTTAAGAGGAAAAAAAGCATAAGGAGGAAACTAGAATGTTGACCAACAGACAGATGGCTGCATACATTCTGTTTATCTGTTCTGCATAAGCTGATTTAAGAGAAAGCCAGTTTTCACTTCTGTATGCTGAAATATAGAATTTAAAATAGTCAGTGAGAAATTGGGAATTTCACCCTAAATACACAGGTAACCATTCAAGTCTTTCACTACTTGCTTTCTGTTTCCTGAGAATGTTATTGCCAGCTGCATTCTTATGGCTCAAATAGTGACGTTCATCACAGTCATTAACTAAATTGGCATAAAGGGTGCCTGACTTATAATTATGTGCAATTAAGGTAAAAATAAGCCAGTTCTGAACCCTAATTACAGCTCCTGTTTTCATTTTCACCTTGTTGTTTGCTATATGTACTTTGTGAGGGTGCTGCTATGTGAAAGCTTAAAAATATTTAAAAGCTAAAAATTGTAAAGCAAGTTTTGCTTCAAAACAACTGAAGCATGAATGGTACACTCTGCTGCTGTACTTTGTGTGTTTTCACTATTAACATATTCTTGTTTCATAACGTACTTATACAAAAGTTGTAACATATGGGACATTTTGCTGCCAGCAACCATAATATGCTTTACTTGAAGGCGTTTTTTAACTATTTTTTTCCCTTAATTTATAACTAGGAGTAGCGTTCAAAAAGAAGGAACCCCTTTTCTGAGAATTCAGCAGGAAGCTTATAGTTCAGTTTTTATTTCTTTCGCAGAACATAATGTAATGATTACCTATTAAATCTGGAGGAAGCGTGCATTTTCATTTATTCTGCACAGACACAAAACACTGAAAATGCCACAAAGGACATTTTAAGAAATAGGTCCATGTTCCTTGTAGATCTGGGGGATAATTTTGAAGGATGACTATATCTGTGTCATCAGCTGAGGTCTGAAGTTCTCACCATTTGTGAACCATTTACAAATCGGAGACTGGGGAATTCCAAAACATTTTGCTATGGTTTAATAATCCTGTCCAGAAAAATTAGGGAGGGACAACCCTGTCCGGGTCCTTAGGTGCCAGTGCTTCCATCATCTGGCACTGGAAATTACTTCCTTGTCCAACATAAAATGAAGCCATCCAGCCTTCTCCAGCTGAGTCAGAGTCAGGAGGCAGACAATGAAGCTCACCTGTAGGAGTAGAAGGAGCTAGTGTGAATGAAAAAGTGTGGATTACAAAAAAGGTTTATAAATAAAACAAACAATGTTTGTTACTGTAGGACTGCCTTGTTGTGATTGTGTCTGGGGTTTGGGTGGCCCCCCTTGGTGATCTCACAGTTGACACCGATTATGTTGAAAAATGAGGAATGTAGCAAATGTAAAGGGTCAACCAGATGTTTTGAATCTTAATATATATGCCTGCACTACAGTAAGTCAGAAATTTGATCCATTGCATGAATGAAACTTCAGATAAGTGAAAACTAACAGATCACTTGCTAGGACAACACTTCCACAGCTTTCATTAATAACATGTACATGTCACGCTAAGCACTGTCTCCAAATTGGCCAAGCATGAGGTCGTGATACTGAATACCCAAAAGGCGTATTCAACAGTGCTGATTTTCTAAGTAACCAATGATTACTGTGCACTAAAATATGTGACTTACAAGTTTCCAGTATTTCTAGCTTATAGTGCATATTACTTACGTATTACAGGACCAGGGGCCTCATGTATAACGGCGTGCGTAGAACTCACACTATAACATGGCGTAAGCACAAAAGCGGGAATGTGCGTAAGCACAGAAAAATCCAGATGCAGGAATCTGTACGTACGCAAACTTTCACGTTCTTCCACTACATAAATCCCGATCAGCGTGAAAAGTAACGCACGTGCACGCGCCTTCTGTCCCGCCCCAACTCCTCCCAGAATTATGCCTCTTTGAATATGCAAATCAATATAAATAGCCTTCTGTGAAAAGACAATGGGAAAAGCACGGGGGAAAATATAAGAATTTCAGCGAATACCAAGTAGAGGCAAAGGAAAAACGTACTATTTGTTGGTTTAAACAGTGGTATAATCAACAAAAGGAAGTTGATCGAGTGACAGAGTGTCGGAGAAATTCGAAAGCTCAAGTTCACAAAGTCGCACAGTGCCCGAAATAAAAAAGAAATCACATATCAAAGTCGGCGTGAAAAGGCGACTCGCAGCGGACCGTCTGAGTGTCATATGAAAGCTTATTAGGGTACAGAGAAAAAAAATAGGCACACAGTGGGGAAAAAAGCACGAAATGTCAACTTTAATCTCGAAATTTCCATTTTAATCACATAGTTTATTTTGTCATTAAAGTAGAACATCATAAACTTCATCTTAAAATCGTTTATTTTACTAGTTTCTCAAGTAGCACATTAAATGCTTTGTTCTGTGTTTGATCTTCTGTATGCTCTATGTGTGTGAATCACTACGTGCTTCCGTTCTTTCTCTTTCTCCGACAGGACACAGAATCCACTACATTCGTGATATTACAGCTCTCTGAATAATTAAAGTACTGAGATGTATATGTGATATCTTTTTCATGATAACAGGAATGAAAGCATGTTATTAAACATGGGAACACGGTGGCGCAGTGATTGTTCATGTCTCACACAAGAGGCTTGCTGAGCCATGTGCGACCTTCGATGAAATAATTTATTACAGAAGTACTGTCTCTTTCAAACATACTAACCTCCAATTCCTGTCCTTACTTTTCTTCCTCCAAATACACAATCGCCACACAATCAGCTCTGTAATAGACGTGAAGCCATCTGTAAGCTTAGAACGCCGATTCTTCAAAACTTTTAAGGAACATTGAAATATCTTCGTAGTACATGTTTAATTATTCTATCCGTCTATCCTTCCAGTGTTGCGTCAGCACTAGCAATATTAGACAGCGCAAGTCAGGAGCTATCCGTGAACTAGCTAGTGCTGCGGCACCATGTGCTCACAAGTTTAATTATTAACAATACAGATTATTTAAATGAAGTTAAAGTTTTATCTGTATACTATAAGCAACATATTTTGCTGCATTTCATCTTAAAAATGATATCGTCATCATACGCGCTTTATAAAGTGGTGCAGGTTGTGCAATATTATAACTGTAGTGCAAGTTTACAGTGGGGTAATTGTACTTATAAGTACAAACAGTTCTACAAGGAGCACTTGATGGACTGATTGAGTGCATTTAAAGTTCTTGAGATGAAACTGTTTCTGAAACGCGAGGTCCGTACAGGAAAGGCTTTGACGTGTTGTGGCTGAGGTAGTGTGTGCTTGAAACTGTATACCGATAATTCTCTTTCCGATCAGCTGTTGCTGTGATTCCCCACTCAGATACAGTGATATAAATACTCTGAGTGGTGCAGTGAGAGTAATATGGAAAAAGATGATCCGCTGTGGCAACCCTTAACGGGAGCAGCTGAAAGAAGAAGAAGATGCAGTGAGCGTAACAACGCTAAAGCAGTTATGGTATTTGGAATACTATGGCTATTCCCTGGACCATTATATTGCTACAGGTTAATTGCAATCAGATGCATTACACTAATAAACAATATGCAGTTAATTTCAGTGTATTTATAAAGCCGCGTCAGGAATGTGGAGCTAAGAAAGAAAGGGTGACCTGACCACACAGGAACAGTAGCACTGCTTTGACGCTGGGTGCCGCCAGTCTGCAAAACCGAGCGGAGAAATTGTGTACGCCAGGGTATGAGGTACCGTGGAAATGTGGGTGGCTTTACGCCAAGTTTAGGTTTTATACATCGCGATTTGAGCATGGAAACGTTCATATGCAACATTTCTGTGCATATGCACCATTTATAGATGAGGCCCCAGGTCAATGATGTTAACTGCAAAATCTGCATTTTTTGAATTTCTAGTCCTAGCAAGCAGTATAATAATAATAATAATAATTATTATTAATTCATTACATTTATATGCTTTTGAAGAGTTATTCCCACCTGTTCAACATGCAGCATGGCCTGTCCTTCCACTTCATAAGCCGCAGTCAACAAATGGGATGCAGAATTTTGTTTTAGCAAGTTGGCTCTCAAAGATGACCTAAGGTCTGGCTGGCCTTCCATATTTACAACAGAAGAAAACATTGCCAATGTGTAGTAAATTGTAATGGAGAAATAAAGAGTGATGTGGGGTGAAATACCAGGCACAATAGAGATTAATTATGGATTCATTTGTCTGGCTGAATCCATTCTTCATAAGCAGTTAAACATGAGCAAGGGCTGTGCATATGTATCACCCAAAGCATTCACTCTTGTAAATGATGAGAGAAATTCTGCAGTTAAGTTCTAGCAATAAAAAACATGTCTTGCAAAAACTGTTTTGAGTTAAACATTCATGTGTGTATATGTACACATTTATATACATACTGTACATATCGATATATATATCAAAATACATACACTACTGGGCAAAAGTTTTAGAACTCCTTGGTTTTTCCAGTTTTTCTTCAAATTTAATCATTTGAAATGCAATGAATGACCTAAAATGGTGAAAATGGAAGCAGGAAACTGGCAGAGGTTTAAATATAAAGTTTAGGTTAGCAAAAACTGAAAAAAGAAATTTCAAAATATTACAAATGAGCCTTCTTCAGTGAACAACTAATGACCAACTAATAGGTTACAACCTACAGATGTTCTGCAGCAATTAAAGCAAATTAAACCTTGCAAGTTGAAGGAAACAATTTGCACAGGTGTCCCAACTTCTGTTGATTACTTAAAAACCCTCTGTAGTCTTAAATCAGAGTTGAAACACACAGCGTTATTACACCCTCTGAAGTACTACTTGGACAATATTACACTGTAGAACATTGTAAATTCCAGTGATAATGACAATAAAACTCCAATTGACAAATGAAATGAGCCAGAGCATTATTAAGTGCATGCCTTTCATTCAGAGAGATTGCAAAAACAAACAAAAAAAAAACAAAGTGTCAATGTGATACACAATCCAAAGAAAATTGAAAACTGGAAGAAACTCTAATAGGAAGAGTTCTGGCAGACCTGAAGTTATAATCCAATTAGAAGACAAGTTTCTGAGGGTCACTAGCTTGTGTGACAGGCGCCTCACAGCACAACAGCTTCAAGCACAGCTTAACTGTGGTCAAAAAAAGCAAGTCTCAGTTTGTACTGTGAAGAGGAGACTTTGTGCTGCAGGGTTGAGAGGGCGAGTGGCAGTAAGAAAGGCATTCCTTAAAAAACAAAATAGGGCCTTGAAATACCAGCTGTGGACTACTGCGGACTGGAAGAAAGTCTTATGGACCAGGTGAGGTCAGGCCAAGTCAGGGAGCATGCTCTGGTACAGCGTATTGCTGCATCCACCACATGATGAAATAGCTCGGGATCCCGATTAGCAAACCCCAGTCCCCAAGCAGACACATGGTTCAGTCCCACCCCCCGGAAATGATTATCTGCCACAGCCAGGTGTTACATGGGCATCCCCTTGGCCTCTTCTAGCCACTCAGGTCCTGAACAATGAGGATCCTGTGAGCCAGATCACCCATAAGGAATCACGCCACATGGCACACCACTTTGCCGTAGTGCTGAAACTGACACTCCCTCATAATGCAGGTAATGTGCCACATTCAAGACTCTGTGAGCAACCACTCAAAGTGAAACCAGCAGTACCCAAGGATTCTCCAAAGAGACAGGGTATCAAAGGAGTCCAGTCTTCATCTCAGGTCACTGGATAGCGTCCATATCTTGTCGAGTAGGTTAAAGGATGGTTCCGCAGTTTGTGACACCAACTGTCAGACATGGAGGAGGAAGTGTGATGGTCTGGGGTTCTTTTGCTAGAGGCAGAGTTGGTGACTTGCACAGAGTGACTGGCATTCTGAGTCAAAAGGCTTTCCATTGTTTAGCTGTTATATCGGTAACAGGTGGCTACTTTGATGAATCAAACGTTTGAATAAAATTTTGTACATTAATGATTCCTTGACTTTTTATAAATTTTACTTGCCATTGTTTATTTGTTCTGTGATTTGATTTCATGAAACATTAAGGCAGTAAACTGCGTGCTTTTCCATAAAAACTGAAAAAACTGAGGTGTTCTAAATCTTTTGATTGTTAGTGTACATTTTTTTAAATATTGATGTATTTCGCATATTTCCATGGATAGAACCTTCTATGATAAGTAGGTGCTAATTTGGAATGCAGCTATGCAGAGGGACTGACATTTTCAGAGAAAAAAATATGAACACCTTTAATAGTAGTTATCATTAAATGTCTGTTTTTGCTGGAAGACCAAACAGTCAGTCAAATGACAGAGTCACTTGACAACACTGAAATTTAAGCACAGTGCAATAAAAATAAAAAGATATTTCATATTTACACCAGTTGGTTTTCACGCATAAGTGCACTTTTTTGAACACAACGGCAGTCATTTGGTAAACTCACAGTGCATTTCCATGCTCTCCTTGGCCATTTTGGAGACACTAGTTAACCTGTCGTGTATATGTTTGGAATAAAAGCAGAGAAAGTGTCACTGATTTTTTTTTTATATATTCTTTATAGCAAGTGATTCGTTAGCTTTCACTTACCTGGAGATCTATAATGAGAATCATTCATGCATGGACCAAATTTGCGACTTGGTGTGGGCAATTCTATTTATTTATTTTTCTTTAAATCTGCAGTTTTGATATCAAGCATATGTCTCAAGTCTAATGAGAAGCAAGGAAAGCAAATT